>NC_089750.1:23380052-23382552 GCF_040412425.1 Macrobrachium rosenbergii
GTATCTTTTTGGCTCTGGTCGGGCCGAACGTTATGTAACACCCTTTGTTTTCCGTTTACTACAGTTTTTGATAGGTGTAATGTCGCAGAAGTGCAAGTAACAATTATTTAAGTAAAACACACACTCACACAAGCACGGGAAAGTGACCATTACCATTGTTTACCTTTAAATCCATCAATGGTCTTATACCACTATATATTAAAGGACCTTGGACTTGCAACCTCATCCCCAGAGACTTGCTAAGAATTGGAGAACTTTATCCTATTGGCGGCAATCCTTCTGAAGGGAAAAGCCGTTGTTTTGCTTATTTTATTTATTTATTTTTTTTTCGTCTGGAGCAACCCCCTGTTAAGGAAAAAAGATTGATTGATTATATTATATTGCATTTTATATAAATACGTATGTGTGCATGTGTGTGATGGATAAATCCAAAATGTTATAGGTGTTCCATCAATATTTTAACGAAACTTCGAGCTTATACTTGCTACCAACAAGTTAGTCTGTAATATACCAGAACTCATCAGTGTGAATTGTCTGTAATTCGTTTCTGTGATAAGAATTGTTGAAATTTCTAAAATTTTTGTTATTATTCGTTTGATTGTATTGAAAACGTATTACCACATCACTTTACTTGGCCTGTTTTATCTACTAAATGTCGATTTGTTTCTGTTACTTAGATTATGTAAGTGTTGTGTTTGAACAGCTCACCGGTCTCTTCACCTGTCTGGATGCCTTCTATCCTTTTGTGTTCCTTGCTAGATAGACTTCATGTGGTGGTCTGTTGTTGGGAACAAACTGTTCAGATTTTATGACTGTATAAAACATGTATGGTAAATTCGCTGGAATGAAGGACACGTTTACAGTTCTGCTCATGCATTCGTTGGCAGTTTGACAGCATTAGGCGTTACCTGAGATCTTTTGAACAGTCTTCGTCTCTTTGTGCATTTTTTGTTATTCCCCGAAATTATTTATATCTTCTCTTTAATTCCTGTATTAACTGGAAGATGAATAATAGAAATAACCTAATAAGAAAGCCAAAACCTTAACGGGGTTTATGGCGGTCCTCTCTAAATACTCGGCTGCCCTTTGTGACCTGTGTGTGACGCAAGAGTTTGCTTAGCGGGATGATATAGAATGTTCCTTTGTGTTTTGTTTTGTGTGTGTGTGTGTGTGTGTGTGTTAGGTGACTGGACGTGTTGAAAATGCAGGGACTGGGATGGTCTTCCTTGCGGACGGGCTATCTTTCACACAGTTGGGCCCTTCGGTCGTACACTGGGCGTTACTAAGTTACTGAAGTTACTGTTTTTGTTCGTTGACTGGTGAAAATGATGCGAGTTATGAAGGCAGTTACATGCTACGGTCTTTATAAGCTTTTATGAGATCCGTCTGCAGATGTTAAAAAATTCAATTTTGGATGTCATAATTGTAGTAGATAGGATGGCCCGATTCTTGTGACCTTGTTGAAGTAACTTGCAGTTCTTTTGAGGTTAAGCAAGCTATTACTGTCGTACCCTTCTTCGTATCCTTCTCTCTCCACTCCCCCCCCCCCCAACCCCCCCGCCACCTACTTCCCCCGCCATAATTTTTTTTTTTCGACCTGTACAAGGAAGATATCTATCGGCCTCGTCGGCTTCATTCAGTAAGGAGGAAAAACGACGATTTCTATTTTAGATAATTTTCCTGTTACTTGTCGTTATGGTTTAGAAAATGATTTTCTTAGCTGAAATATGGTGATCAGTATGTCATGAAATGGTCATTCGGGCACACAGTGAATCATGGTAATGTATGCTTATTAAAAACACGTTATGTAGAATGAGTATAATACCAGTACTTTGAAAATGATGGATCTGAGACAGCAGACTTTATAAGCATTACTATTTTTCTGACCACTCAGAGGCCTGTGCTCTTTAAGATGAGAGAACTTTTATCTTTTTATTGTCGATTTACAGAGACACTACCTTCTTAACTTGTGTATTATTTCCACTGTGAATTTGATTGATCTCCTACACGGTGGAAATCGCAATGTTTACGTTTCTCCAGATAAAATATTTTAAAAGTCGTAACGGGTGGCTACTTAACGAGTAAATGTCAGAAGTAATAGTTCAGAGTCTTTATGGACAAGTTTTTTGTTTTTTTTTAGATTAAAGAATATTATGAAAATAACAATAATCGTTCATCGCTTTAGTTTTCAAGTAAACTACAGCTGAACTTATATAGGCGTTAATGGATCTATTCTGAAGAAGTGCAGAAGAATCCTGTTAAAAGAGTTACGGATATCTTCCGCACAGACCAGCTATATTATCCGATGAGGGGTTCCGATAGACGTAGGTTATCGGACGTACCTTGGCAGGCTTCCGATAGTCGTTGATAAGTGTGAAGTTTAAAGAGACATATGGCTCGATTTGGCCCAGATGGCTGCGGAAGGCATCTTCGCGGGGCTTCGGTTTTGTTTTTTCGTTTGGTTTGTTAGTGTTGTTGGTTGTTAGTTCGTTTACGTACG
>NC_089750.1:23387552-23440052 GCF_040412425.1 Macrobrachium rosenbergii
CACTAATAAAACTAAATGTTTCTAAACCCAAATATACATAAGCTTGCTTAATATCTCCAAAGAAGGTTTAGTATATAGCGCTGAAACAACGTAGTCATCCTAATTTGTTATGGCATCGATGCGATTAGATTTTAGGATCGTCAATCTTCCTACCTTAGTCGAAGCCTTTTTTTATAATGTTTAAAGCTCTAGGGCACGTCGTTTTCATTTTATTGAGCTGAAACAGGTGGTTTGCAGATGTAGCATCAGCGAAGGAACTCGGGATGTTCTAGAGAATTAGAAAACAGCATCTGTATATTTATTCCTTATGTAATGAAAGAATTTTTACTATTCTTGAGGTGATAGACATACAGACTAGCGAAGGAAAAAATGAGATATGAAATGGGCTTGTCGGAACTTGTCAAGCATATATGTTACACTGGTAATGTAACAGCATAGGATCATGCTTCTAGAAGAGCACTTTGTACAGAGCTGAAACTCAAATATACAGAAAGTTGGTAAGAAGCGCCAAATCATCGGACTGCAGTTGCTGACTAGTAAGACCTTCTACGACTGTAACATGTTGCTTATCACAGGTTACATGTTGGGCATCAAATTACACAAACTCTAAACTTGCTGCATGTTTCCTTGGCTATCTCAATCGTCTGATCATGATTAAGAATAAT
This sequence comes from Macrobrachium rosenbergii, assembly GCF_040412425.1. Lineage (NCBI taxonomy): Eukaryota > Metazoa > Arthropoda > Malacostraca > Decapoda > Palaemonidae > Macrobrachium > Macrobrachium rosenbergii. The sequence continues at coordinate 23,388,218 of NC_089750.1, forward strand.
GGGAATTGTTAGCAGAGGTTATATATATATATATATATATATATATATATATATATATATATATATATATATATATATATATATATATATATAGACACACTCCCATATCAATGTTTCTTTCCAGGTTAGTCGTCAAATTTTTCAGTTGGGCAACTTATTAGTAAAAGGTGTGCTGATAGTGTTCATCAGCACTAGCCTCTACTAACAATTACCGTTATTCTTAACCATGATCAGACGATTGAGAATGCCAAGAAAACATGCAGCAATTTTAGAGTTTGTGTAATTTGATACCCAACATGTAACCGGCGGTAAGCAACATATTACAGTCGTAGGAGGTCTTACCAGCTATTCAGCAACTGCAGTCCGATGATTCGGCGCTTCTTACAATCTTCCTGAACATTTGAGTTTCAGCTTTATGCAAAGTGCTCCTCTATAGGCATGATCCCATACTGCTACATTACCAATTTAACATATATGCTTGACAAATTCTGTTATGCCCATTTCATACCTCATCTTTTTCCTTCGCTGGTCTGAATGCCCATCACCATAAGAAGGGTAAGAATACTTTCATTACAGTGGCTGTTTTCAAATTCTCCAGAGCATCCCGTGTTCCTGCACTGTGCTACGTCTCTCTCTCTCTCTCTCTCTCTCTCTCTCTCTCTCTCTCTCTCTCTCTCTCTCTATATATATATATATATATATATATATATATATATATATATATATATATATACATATACACATACACATACATATATACAAATAGATATGTATGTATGTGTATGGTATATACATGTATATATATACACACTATATACATATATATACACGTGTATATATATGTATGTATATACTGTAGTGTGTGTGCGTGTATAAGAGAGAGAGAGAGAAAAGTTAAGAGAGAGAGAGATAGTCTCTCTCTCTCTCTCTCTCTCTCTCTCTCTCTCTCTCTCTCTCTCTCTCTCTCTCTCTCTCCTGCTTCTGAAGTTATACCCATGTGAAGCTCAAACCTGTTCTGTCCAAGAATTGAGAGCTAAAGGCTGTGAAAGGAATTAGGCACGATATCGTGAGTGCGAAAATAATGAGAATGGAATTGAAACTAGAAAAAAAGCAGGGTAATCGATGATGCTTTTGTCATTATACGAAACCGGTATTTTGAATTCTTCTTGATATCGAGACATAATCAGTGGCTTCTAGTTTGATACTTCATAAAAATGATCTGGTATGGAGATTATAAATAAAGCGGTATTAGCAGCAAATGGGTATATTGATATGAATTATTATAACTGCGTCAGTTGTTAGACAAATCTTTATTCTTTTGCGTATAAAAAACGCATGAAGTTTGAGTTCTTAAACTAACTGAAATATTTTGAAATGTTTATACCGAAGGCAGATGCGAGAGTATGTACCTCTTTTGGTCCATGATGTAGAGTTGTAGACCTTCATTTCAGCTTTATAGGGCGAATGACGATACAGACCCTAATTTTAGTAATATATTGCGTGTCGCTGGACTCGAAATTCGATAGCGGCAGGGAGTCGCACTTTATGATACGTTTAGATGCATCGCTAACAGATAATGTTGCTGGGACGTGGCTCGTATCAACATAAGCAGATCGTGCAGCTGAAGTTGCCTGTCGTAGGTCGCACTGACGCAGGTATATTTTCTTCAGGTTCGTGAAATTATTGTTTCACCCATTTTTAGTTTTCTGTAAAAGAAAACTGAGATGGCTGTTTGTCTGTCAGTCCGCACTTTTTCTGTCCGACCCCAGATCTTAAAAATTACTGAGGCTAGAGGGCTGCAAAACCCTACCATCATCAAACATACCAAATTGCAGCCCTCTAGCCTCAGTAATTCTTATTAGTTTTCTGTAAAAGAAAACTATTGTGCCGGCTTTGTCTGTCCGTCCGCACTTTATTCAGTCCGCACTTTTTCTGTCCACACTTTTTCTACCCGCCCTCAGATCTTAAAAACTACTGAGGCTAGAAGGCTGCAAATTGGTATGTTGAACATCCACCCTCCAATCATCAAACATACCAAATTGCAGCCCTCTAGCCTCAGTACTTTTTATTTTATTTAAAGTTAAAGTTAGCCATAATCGTGCTTCTGGCCCTGCCGTGGTTAAAGTTTCATGGGCAGCAGCTCATACAGCATTATACCGAGACCACCAAAAGATAGATCTATTTTCGGTGGCCTTGACTATACGCTGTAGCCACTGTACAGAAAACTCGATTACGCCGAAGAAACTTCGGCGCAATTTTTACTTGTTTTATTTAAGGTTAGAGTTACCCATAAAGAAGTTTTTTTTATTTTATTTAAGGTTAAAGTTAGCCATAATCGTACGTGTGGCACAGCTATAGGTACCAACAACACAGGCCACCACTGGGCCGTGGCTGAAAGCGTCATACAACATTATACAGTGTACAGAAAGCTCGATTGCGCCGAAGAAACTTCGGCGCATTTCTTACTTGTTATTGTTTACGTATACATATCGTCATAGATCATATTGAAGAACTCGGGTGTTGTTATTTGCGATTACTGAGATGTCGTGGTGATGAGAATGGAAACTAGATAAAGAACCTCGAGATCTACATCTTATCCTTGAAATTTTCTTTTGAGTGGCTTATTCATCGTCTGTTTGTACAATTGCATTCTCGATGTACACTCTATAGACTTTGACATTAGAGAATAATGAACAGGTGTTTGTGGGCTTCTGCTTAATGTTTCGTGTAATCATATAAGGAGCGTATTTGTGTTGCGGTTGCTGCTAAAAGCTCTTCATATATTATGAGTACTTTAAAGTCAGGGAAGTGTGAATTTGTTTATGGTTTATATAATGGTGTTCAAGAGACCAACAGGTGAATGGTACAAGGGGCGCCATAAATTCATTCACAACTGGGTGAAAATTGATACCTCCTATTAAAATGCCTTACGACGAAGACTAAATGGCAGGCACTGGTTAAGACTACGCTACCAGGAAAGTAGCAGAGTTGTCCCAAATTTTTCATACAATGCCAATTGAATTTTGAATACTTTATTTTTCCCCTTGAAGGGAATAAGTCCAAAAATATGTTTTTTCATTGTTACATTCGTGCTTTAACTGGTGAATCGTGGATGAACATCCTGTGCAGAATGCCTCCACAATATTACCTGCTTCATACACGCACAAAGAATGCTCATCAGCAGCGCGTCGAAAACCCCTATCCCCACACCATACAAACACAGCGCAATTCTTGTTGTTTCTCTCCCTTTACCTCCTACCGCTTCTTAATTATGCACTCTTTTGACAACCTATCGTCGTGTTTCTACATGACCAAGACCATATCAAAACTGTTAGAGCCTTTCAGCTACGCAAATCTTTTTATCATTTCTACGTATGTTCGCGTTTGTTATCCTGTCAGTTCTTCTTTTGTTGCATGTACTAAGCAAACAGTTCATCTCAAAGTCTTCAACCTCTTCTTTTCCATTTGCATGCAGCTGCCATACTTCTCCACCGCAAAGAAGATTAAAACAACCCCCACACATATATGCACATATATATGTATGAATGTATGTATGTATATATATACGTACATGCATACATACATATGTATATAGCTATATATGTATATATCTATATATCTATATGATTTTCACTGATTCCAGGTAAATTTGAAGCAAAAATATGCACTTGTATGGTGTGCATGCAGTTTCTTTTTTTTTTTTTTTAGCAAATTACTGTTTTCTAAGGATATTTCCTAGCTAATTAAATAGATTATACGTCGTCGATCACCACATGGCTTAGAACGCATGTGCCTTGCAAGATGATGGAAAATCTTTTGGCGTAATCGCAAGTACATATATGCATACTGTATGTACACACACACATATATATATATATATATATATATATATATATATATATATATATATATATATATATATATATATATATATATATATATATATATATATATATATATATATATATACTGTATATATATATACACACACATATATATTCTTTTTTTGAAAAAGCGAAAAGCTATACAGAACAAAAGCCATATGCAAGTCTGGTCATATGGGAAAAGTATAAACGTCCTTGAACTTGTCCTTTTACCTAGTAATAGAGGTGCCTTTAAAACAATGTCTAGGACTCAGGGAACACTGCGAAAGGTTCCATAACCATTCTCTCTCTCTCTCTCTCTCTCTCTCTCTCTCTCTCTCTCTCTCTCTCTCTCTCTCTCTCTCTGGCACATGCACGTGTTGTTTGGTCTTACCTTGTTGGACAGTTTCCTCTTGACCTAGTTAACTGAACTTGTAGTCCCACAAAGCGTGAAGATTTTTAATTGGTGTCGTCGACATTTCTTTCTAGCTGTAGACATATTTTGCTCTTATACATAACTATCATATATCATTTTCATAACTAGCAATAAATACTGAGCGTGATCGTATAGCCAAGCTCTCAAAGCCGTATTTGTGTGTGTGTGTGTGTGTATTGTTCTTACCACGCCCTCTCTTTTATATTTTAGTATTTATTTAATGTAGGTTTTCCAGTAATCATTGGACTTAAGAACTCACTTTTGAACTCATTCATGTCTACAGTCTAAGATATGTTATTTTTCCTTGAATCTGTCATTTTCTCCTTCTAGTAACCCTGTCCGTATCTTTACTGTCCATATTAAGTATGTTACTTTGTGGTTCCTTGTATCTCGTGAAACTTGTGCCTATTGCAATATTTCTGAAAATCGACAGCACTTTTCACATCTGTTTCTTCCATATCGTGACAATGATAACGTCTACTGTTACCTTTTTCCATTCTTGGGGATCTCTTCCGCTTGTTAAGCACCTTCCGTCAGCGCTCCAACTCTGTTTATGCCGACCATTAGTTTTTTTTTAACATATATAAAAAATTAAAAGTTGATGGATGGAAAACATATCTGAGTTATGAGAACATCTTTTAGTTATTCGTGTTTTTGTTTAGTTATTCATGTATTTGTTTCATCCAGCTTCATTGCTTTACATGTAAAGTTCGTAATGAATAATGTTAACGTATATTTTAACATTTCGTTTTGTCTTTTATCATTTGAAACAGATTAAGTTTTAGTCATTGTTTAAGATTTTGTACTAATTTAATTTTTCAAAACTTTTGATTACATTTTTCTTTTTTATGGAAGTTATCTTTGTTTTACAATTTAGATTTTGAAATCTCAAGATGTGTTATAAATGTATTTACCCTGCACACTTAATCATGCTTAAGAATGTTAAACGCATTCCCATGTCAAGAATAAAATCGTTAAGAGCACTTACCTCCGCTCTTGTAGTTCCATTTAGGAATAACAATTAATTTCCTTGCCATTTAAAAGGCTTCATGGCCAAAAGGGGCCGTTTTCCTCCATCTTTTCTGTCGTCGTCCGTCCCATGGAGCCCATATGTTACCTTTAATGGAAGATAAAAGGCATCTCTTTGTGACGCTTTTGCTCCCCAATCTCTGCCGCCACCCTCGCCCCCCCTCCCAAGCCACCTAACCCCACAGATGGGACCAATGTAACCAGCTTGTTGTGCATTCATTTTGGAACAATAGGCTTTTCTGTCCCTTTCTCGGTGATTTCACGCCTGGTGGGTTTTGTTTCATTTTCTTTGCGTCTGTGTTTTAGGCAAATGCGAAGTTAGGTCTCTTGGAATAATAAGAATGTTAATTGTAATGATAATAATGATGGTGACAGTCTTGTAGTTACTAACAGGATTTCTGTATTAGCAAATTTGAAAATATTTGAACCTAGGACAGAATTTGGAAAAACTTCATCAGATAATTTCGTGGTACATGAGTCATCGGTTAGTCTGTAAAGTTTTGTACGCGCTTACACGCACACACACATATATATATATATGTGTGTATGTATATATATATATATATATATATATATATATATATATATATATATATATATATATATATATATATATATGTGTGTGTGTGTGTGTGTGTGTATAGGTAAATAGAAAGATAGAGATAGAACTCTGCTTGTTTATAAAGTATGTTTGAAATTGTATACAATGTATTTTTTTATAAAGTTGGACCTCGGTTCATTATTAAACATACGTTAAGGTGATTTCCGTAATTAAGACAGGTTATATCTGCTTAGTTACCCAAATGTTCTTGTATTTAAGGTACTTCTCGTGTTAAAAAAATGTTATTAAGTACGGTAAGCTAATCACTATTTTATTCTCAATGACATGCGTTGCCTAGGACCAATAAAGGCCGTTTGTATGGAACCTTTATTCCTTTGTGAAATGTTTTTCACAAGCAAAATGGTGAAAGTCTCCAGCATTGCACCAATCGCTTTAATGTCTCATGTGTACCTATCAGCTTTTAGGTGAAGTAACCAGAGCTGTATTTGGACCCTTACCCTCAATTTGGTGGTCAAAGCATTTGTCTTCTTTGTGTGGGTTGGTCCTTTGTCCAGAGAACTGGTGTCGTTGTCTTTGTTTCAAATAAAATTCTCTTGTTTTGAGACAAGACTTATGAAGCAAAAGATGTGGGATGAAGAAATGTTATGGATATTGAGTAACTACAGTATTCTTTCGCCTTCACCTGGTTTTGCGCCAAATGTGTTTACTCTCCTAAATGTTTTATTAGTATCCTGATATTACATATTTTAATAATTAAAAATGACAGAGAATTTATGACATTATACAAGTAATATTTGGAGCCATGTCTTTTAGTAGAAATTAAAAAGAGTAAATGGCAAATTTCTTTGTAGATGAAGTTTGGAGTGCAGAAGAAGGCTTCGGCTAATGTGTGAGAGTAATTATAGCATTAAGGGGTCATGCTTTGTATGTCAGAGTTACTCTCTTTTTAGTTGATGTCGTTACATATTTCATTTGCTCACTGGCACAGAGAATGTGGCCCTTGCCATCTCAAATGGCGCCTATTGATTTTTGGATTAGGACTGTGTACTCAAATAAATCTCCCATCGAAGTGTGGAAGAGTGTCAAGTGTGTGAGTGTGTGTGGCCTCAGAGGGTGCCTGGCTCAAGTCAACAGTTGGTGGTCTGCCCTCTTCAAGCGAGGAGGCCTTCTTCCTCTCGGAACTCTCTTCTTCTTCGCCACGCCGTCGCTCTTGTTCTCTTCCAAGTTGGCGAAGTAAAATCAAGAAGTTTTTGAGAAAATGTGATTTTGAGTGATCGTGACGAGACTGCTGTCACTGACGCTGACGTTGATGTGTTGCGGCGGTACGCACTTTTATTAGTGGATTTCGTATTGTTTATTTATGAAATGATGTAATCAATTTTGAATCTTTGTTAAACTTTTTTTTTTCATGTGAACGTAAGAGGACCGTGTAATGAATTCAGTGTCAAGAACATGCAAGCATCATTAAGGAAGTATAATCTGGTCGTGATAAACAGACTTTTTCGTTAAACGCAGTCAGTTAATAGCATATAAACTATAGAATTTAATTATCTTTGTGCGTACGTTTGTGTGTGCGCTCTATTGACTGTCAGAGCTGTCATGACCGAGGCCAGGTTGCTGAGCCAAGTGTTTTCTTCCTTTCCTCCGCCTTTTCATCTTTCCTCCCGCTGCGGATCGCCCGAGGGTTAAGATCTTGAGGCCTTTCTCACTCATCGCGGGCATCGTGGCTTTCTTAACTAGCATTACGTTATTTTGTAATTATTGATTAACATAACTTTCTGATTAATACGGTTGGATGTATTTTGATTGTACTCGTGTGCATATAGTGTATCCGTATATGACAATGAGCTAGCTGATGGCCTTATTACTGAGTTATTGTGTGTGACAATTCACATTTCACATTCTGTGGAAGTTGAAGTGTCTGTATTCTAAATCCTAAGTGCCTTTGAACAGTTTAACAGGAATGGGTTTGTAATAGTCCCATAAATAATGTGATGTATGTGCTAGGAATGTAACTCTATGAAAAATGAAGAAAAGCATTTGTTTCTCGCTACCGCCTTGTTTTCTGAAAGAATTCCCGTTTTAGCCGTCTTGCTCCTCGTATTGACAGGTAAGCTACCATTATTTTTATTATTATTACTTTGTGATAAGAGGTGAACTTTTATTTTTACGTTACTATTTTTTATTGGTTTCCACTGCTGTAAATCATGTTTGCCTTTGTTGGTGCTTTAGGTTATAATGTCACCACATTGCAAAAGCCTTCGGAGTTCCTTTCCTTCATGTCGTTAATTGAATTTTGATTGTTAATTTTTAAAAATAATTTTTATTATTTTTCTTAGATCTCAAGTACGCGGAACTTCAAAGGGAATTGTTTTCGAGTGGTTCTTTTTGGCAATTGAAGAGGTTCAATGAGAAAGAAGTATCTTTGAAGAGTATGCCCTTCACGACTATATTGGACAACTCTTAGAATGAACTTAACTCATCTTGAATTAACATAAACAAAAGTGTTATTGTGTGAATCTTGACTGCTACGTAAGTCAAAAGTGAATGAGTTGAACCCTGAACTCAAAAACTTCTGGCGAATAAGATCAGACGCTGTCGACACCCATGGTAATTCACTGATGTCCGTGTTCTGTTCTTTCATTATTGGGATTGAATAGCGTAAATCTCGATTGTTTGCCTTGGTGAAGATGAGTGCGATATAGCACTAATTTTTTTCAGTTTTTGTTATTTAGAGTTTTCGCATCCTATGAAAGATTGTGAAGATCTGAATGCACTCACAGAAGCCAACACAACCATGCGTGCGAGTGTACATCGCTATATTTACTGTACAAGTACCTCACAAAGTTATTCTGGGCTGCCACAGGAGAGGTAGTGTGTGTGGACGTGTTTACTTGATGTTAAGAAAACGGAATGAACATTTCTTGCATTACTCGTCTAGTCTGCTTGTGTAAACTTATCAGGCCGTCTTTAAGGGAATTTTAAAAATTTTAGCAACGCTGTCACCAAAAGAACCTCCACGGTCTATCGGGTTCCCAAATAAAGGTACCATCATATGGCACAGACATTAGGGTGAAAAATATGTGACCTACGGTCCATATTTGGCGATAGATATTCACACACTATTATACATCTGGTATTAAGGGTCTAGAACCCCGTTCTCTATTTTGTTCTGTTTGTTTGTTTGTTTATGCGGTTGCCTAGGCTCTTGAGGGTTTTCTCCCCTCTTTGTCGTACATTTATTTTTATTTTTCTGTTGTTATTTTGTATTATATAATTTCATGTGGAATAACGAGTCGCTTCTTTGAGTATATATACTATGATCTTTCTCGAATATAAAACTCAAGTGAAATTGATCGGTTCATTATATATGTGTGTGTGTGTGTGTGTATATATATATATATATATATATATATATATATATATATATATATATATATATATATATATATATATGAATATATTTATCTCACATTACCATAGGTAAAATAAAGTCGAAACCGGTCAGGACCTATACCCCGACTCTTATTTTTCACCGTGGTAATGTGTGATTATATATATATATATATATATATATATATATATATATATATATATATATATATATATGCATGTATGTGTGTATATATAGAGCGTGTGTGCGCGCGCTGGCGCGCTGTCTTCTGTACCTATATGTGTATGTGCTTGTATACGAGTATGTATAAGCTAATTAAAAGTAAATGGCTATGCGCCACTTGTTCCCTAATAAACTGAAGGCTATGCCGTTCATTGCACTTGAATTCCATTTCAAAGGAGCGCTTTCCATCTTGCCTCATCAAAGTCATGAAGCGAAGGGTGCGGTTGACTGACTCCCACAAGGAAAAAAGGGTGGAAATTGACCCAGAGTAACAAAACTTATGAACTGAGGAGTTTAGTAATGTCCTTTGATGCTCTTTTATATCAGTCGTAATATGACAACAGTATCATACTGTGGAATGAAAATGATCTGGATCAAGTTTCCTAGTATGAAATGTCCAAATTTTCTTCCTTCGTTTGACTTAGATGGATTTGAAAATATAACTTGATGGCTATTATCTCTCTCTCTCTCTCTCTCTCTCTCTCTCTCTCTCTCTCTCTCTCTCTCTCAAATATCTTAATCATATTCTTCATCACCTTATAGTAATTTATCAGATATTTATCACGGTTTCCGTGCCATAAGAGCAAAGCGGGTTTGGATTCCCGCAGCACTTGGAATCGGCTGCTTCTGGGGGTGCTCCTTTTCTTTTTTTTAGTGATGAACGCTCTGTTTTAAAAAAAAATCCTCAATTCAGCCCAGTCTCGGCGCACAGTCAGAGAGGAAGGTCGGTATCAGCTTATGAAATAAGATCCTGTGACGTCGCTTGTACAGCTGTATATGTGGTCGGGTAGTAGAACCACCTAACTTGAAATGGTTCCCCTACAAAACAATGGGAACCCCGTTCTGCGTTGTGTGTGTGCAACCTGAAACCTCTTCGGAGTACAGGACATCATGGAAACATTATAAGTTCACCTATTGTATTATTGCACCTGGCATGTCTTCGTCATTAGGGAGTTTTTTCTGCCATGACCAAGGTTCTAATTATTAAAGGTTTGTTTTTAACGATTTATATACATAATTATGTTTGTGTATATATGTATGTGTATGTATATATGTATATATATATATATATATATATATATATATATATATATATATATATATATATATATATATATATATATATTTACTTCAGGGATGTATACAATTCTTCAATTGAGTACAATCTCAATTATAGCGTACTGAGGTAGAAATATTCCTTTAAAGTAGACTCTCTCTCTCTCTCTCTCTCTCTCTCTCTCTCTCTCTCTCTCTCTCTCTCTCTCTCTCTCTCTCTCTCTCTGAGGTGTTTATATTTACTAAGTGTCAAAGTTATTTCCGTTCATATATTAAGGCCTTTGAAACTAGACAGCTGTAAAATGTAAATAATCCTGTGATGAAAGGCTAAATCCTAGAGATTTTTTCCTTAGCTCACATCCTAAAGACGTCATATATATTACAGTTGCGCATTTAATTATAACTTTACTCGTATACGTCAGGTACTGTGCTCTTACAGCAATTTCATCCTGTAGTTGAGCATTTTTGACTTACTGGTCCTTTGGTAATTAATTAATTTTTAAAAAATAAATTAACTCGGCCTAAATTCAGAAGAAATCCAAGAAATTACGAACTGTTGATTTTATTTACCTTTTGCCCTTTGTTTTCGAGAGTATTTTCAGTGTGAAAAAATTTTCACGTCAAAAGAAATTTATTTAAGTGACTTTATATGCTGTACGTTCATAAACGACATCTGAAAGTTTCCTCTCTTTCCTACGCACAAAAGATTTGAAAACAGTTTACTCAGTGGATTATTGTAAGTACTGACGTAGGTAATAATAATATTAAACGAAAATCCTTAGTAAAACTCTTAGTGTAAGACCCCTGAAGTAAATCTTTGTTTATCAGCAGTTGTGATGCCCTATAATGGAATTTTCCTTTTCGTATATTGTGTGTAACTGACAAGATACTGCTTGTCCTCAATACTGCTTTTGAAATGAGAAGGTATGGGGCTCATCCCATAATAGAATAATGAGATGGAATATGATTTCTGAGATTCCAAAAGCGTCACATCCTTTGTTGTTTTATTGAACTGAAAGGTTTGCGTTCGTCGTAATTTTTATTGAAATTTCTTGTTAACCTTAAGGGAGTAAACAATGTTTTGGAATTCTTTTTTAGGCAAAAGTAAGTTGAAGATAAACTGGAGGTGTGTTTCATATTCGTGTTACGCTCTGGTATACCCTCCCCACCTCCTCCCATCATCATGACGTCAACACTTGTAGGGTTGCACCAGATTAAACTTAACCCCATGATATCTCTCTCTCTCTCTCTCTCTCTCTCTCTCTCTCTCTCTCTCTCTCAGTCCATATATATATATATATATATATATATATATATATATATATATATATATATATATATATATATATATATTGTTACTTTTAAATTGGAAATTTTACCAGGAAAACATATCGGTTATTGTCATATCCACATGAAGAACGGAAAAGCCGTGTATATTGTCTTTTAATACTACTTTTTACGCCTCCAGTTGTTCTCTCCTAGGTGGGCGTGGTATTTCAAGGAATAGAACTAAACTCCTACAAGCACGAAGCCGCATGTTTTCGGTATGTGCAATGCTGGTCCATTATCGCAATTGTTTTGGTTTAGGAGGCCTAAGTAACCCAGTGCCCTTCAGACAAGTTTGAACTTGGAAAATTAATTAGATTTATAAACAAGAAGAATTATTTGACAGATGGATACGGTGAAATTTCCCTTCTGTTTGAAGTTCCTGTTGACGTTGATGTGTTTATTATTGGTTAGTCTGGGGTGAGGGTGTTGTTTCAGTGTGTTGTTTCTCATTTGTGTGATTGCTATGGTGAGGTGGCTGGCCTGGGCTCCTTCCTGACCCCACGCTTCCTGATTCTGGATGTCTGAGAATGGTACGGCATTGCTCGGGAAAATTATGCCTTTTGATGTTTTACACACAAAGTAAAAGTGGCTTTTGGCCTTTGACCTCCACGCCGAAGTCAAGTATGGATCTCCTCTTCGAGAAAATTGTTTTCGTCCTGTCTGAGTCGGAGTGATGTTTCCTCTTTAGGGCAGAGGAAGATTTACTTTTTTTTTCTGGCAGTGTGCCGACAGGACAGACAGGTTAATTCCCTAACATAGCCCAACCCTTAAGGAAAAGAAAGAATAACGGTAAGAGGAAAAGGCGTGGCTTTTAGCCCTGATTCCAGAAAGAAATTGCATCTTAAAAGAGAAAAGTCATAGGGCTCTTGGAGAACTGGTGTGAGAAACAAACCGTAGCTTGGCGTTTGTTCACACTGATTGACCTAACTGGTTACCTTCCTCTATGTTAACTGTTTGGATTTACACTTATCTGTTGATTTTTTCGTGTTTCATAAAGTTTATTGTCGTTCCTTTTTATTTTTTTGTGGGGAAGCGGAGTGGTGGAGCGAGAGAGAACGCAAGAAAAAAAGAGGAGTCCTAATTGTAAGCTTTCACGAGCCCTTATGGCAGTAATGTTCCCATCTGTCTTTGACGTAATGACCCAGGTCAAATAAACCTTTTGTCGCGCAGTCTTATGACCCACAGGAGTCGGAGAAGACCATTTAAGTGCCATAATGGAAGGTAAGAACCCCTTGATCCTTTCTAGGTCATCCTTGATCACACACTGCGACCCTGCAACTGTTGTGTATTTGACTCCTTAATGGCTGTACTGAGTAGGCATGACGAGCATATCTGATGAACAGTCGCGACCTGCATCTATTTGTTTTGTTCCATTCGTAATTATGCTGCCGTGGTATCTTGGCTTTCGTGGCATCCAGTTTCCATCATTCGTCTGTGTTGGATGTAAAGCACACAAATTTATTTTATGTTAATTGGTATTCAAGTCGATCTCATAACTCCAGCCTAAATGGGTAGTGAGGTACCGTGCTGTTATGGACTAAGTTTTATTCTGTACACTTTACACTATATATTATTATAATATATAGTATATAGTGTACCAGTATGAAATGCTGCAATTCATTTACAAAACTGGGTTGAAATATACAAAAAACTGGGTCAATTTATCGCAGTGCTTTATTTCTTATCAGAGATATGTATTACTGATATATTTCTACTCATGGTGCATCTGTGCTATCCTCAATGCTATCAACAGCCTGATTAGATTAGATAGCGTCGATTGAAAGTATTTCCTTTTACTCTTTTTTTTCAGTTCCCTGGTTCATTCGCATGGTGGGAATAAGTGGAAAAGTGAATATCCATCAGTCGGTGAATTATTCTTATCTTTACTGAACTCTTAGATGGACGTAAAAGCTGGGGAATTTAATCTTCAGGTTTTGATAGTGTATGTGATTGTTGTAGTAAAGATGCAGATTTCACTCCAAAATAGAGCGACGAATTTTATCAAGTACATTACACAGTTAAAGAGGTTTGTTTTGAAGTGCTGTTTGTTGTCTCTTATTCTGTATTTATTCTGTAATTTCACCAGCTTATTGTTGGCGTAAAGCTCACCTCCGTATCTTGTATACTTATGGTTTTTTGATAAGGCGTGTATTTTGTTTTTATATTTAACGATGAAATTTCCTCAGAAACAAAAGGAGGGTGTAGTTTACAGAGTATTCCTTGACACACAAATACGTACATACATTCATACAAATGTATGTGTGTGTATATTTACATACATACATATACATATGGTGCTTACATCAGAAGTTCTACAGAAGACTTGTATAACATGCTAAATAGAGTGCATCATATATGAAGAAAGATGGAACTCAATAGAAATCTGAGAAAACATAAGTAGTGAGGACGAAGTATATACAAAGGGATGAAATAACATTAGACGGGGAAAGGATGGATGAACAGAGTTTCTCTTGAGTCGTAATTTAATAAAAGACTGAAAAAGGTAAACCAAACAATGGGCAGCGTGAATATAAGTAGAAAATCAATTAGTTTGAAACTGCTGACGGAATTAAAATGATATATTAATGCAGTATAATCTGTATTGCTATATGAGCAAGAGTCATGAAATCATAATGAAACTTTATCTAAAAGATTTTGTCGATTTGAGAATAAAGTTTTAAGAGAAATAATAGATCTCAGATTACACAGCATGTCATATGACAGAATTTTTTTTAGAAATGATACCATAAAGGAAATTGTGGAAGCGCCATACGTAGATGAGTTAGGGATGAAAGGGGCATAGCGATGGCTTGGGTATTTCCTTCGCACCACCTTTGGAAGAATAGCGTGAGATAGTGCTGGAAGAGCCAGACATACCTTAATGAAAGCTATGAGAGGTCAGGCTGGAGAAGAGTAGAGACTTATGAATATAAAGCAAAGGAAAGATATGAGTGGTGGAATTTCACAGAGGCATTTTGTGTCACACGACGTTGGAAGCTGTTTTAATAATAATTACTGTATATACATACACATATATACCCGTGTGTATGTATTTATTTGTACACGCGGTTTATTTTTTCTTGGTTACCAACCTCCTGCTACGGGAAATGGTCTAGTGTTAAAAAAAAATATATGTACACATATGAATGATTCACAGTCATTTCGCATATAATGTTGCACTGAAGGTGCACGTGAACTTCCGTAAAAGACGATAGCAAGTACTTAGAATTTACAGTCACCCCATATACCAGTGTCGGAGAAATGCCTGACACAAAGCTATGTATGTGCAACCTTGCCATGAGATAGGGAAGTAAAGATTGGAGTATTAATACTTGGGAGGAGTAGCACACCCGACGTTGGGATAAGGCCAAGGTCTTTAAAGAACTTAGTGTAATCGACATCGTTGTGGCAAATGCCTATAGTGTGCCTTGAGCAGCGAACTGTAGACAGCGGTAAGCAGTTTTGCAGCGGGGGAAAATAACCCATGGACATGCAGTTGTAGCTATGAATATTCTCAACTATTTGGTGCCTCTGACATCTGCATGGCATGCCTTAGTAAATTACACGCGTTTCACCAGGTATAACATTAGCAATAGCTATTTTGACTTTGGCAGCAATGAAGCTATTTAGAGCGTTGTCATAACAGTTATTCATTGCCGTGACATGCAACCTCATCGTGATGTTACTTTTAATTGACATTCATGACTCGCCGAAGGAAAAAGGAAAATCACAATTGCATAATTGTTATATTTAGCGGTCGTGGAGGTGTCATTAAGATTTCTTTTTATTTATAGAACACATGTATGTACTGTATAATATTATATTTGATGGTATATAGATATTGATTATATTCTATGTTTGTATTTTAGCTTCAGTTACAGTGTTTCTTTGTAAATCCGTTATTTGTTGCAAGAAATTACAAGGGTTTGCAATGAGCTATAAATTTCAGGTCATTGCCTTCGTACTTCCGTCCTGCTTGCTATTATTTTAACATCTGTTATGTTTTCCGCAAACAATTTATATGCTGTTCTTCAGAGTTGTCACTGTCTGTTTGTAACATTTACCAGTGGGCTTAAGAGTAAAATATACTCTGTGAATATTAAAAGAAGTTTTATTTTAAAGTTTTAGTTCTTATTGTCAGCACAAAAAAAAAAGCTTCACTCCTATCCGGTAAGACTACCTCAAACCACGTGCAACATTCATTTTTGTTTTCCTCTTTCATTTAGGAAGATAAAGAAAATAACAAGTTCTGCCAAAGAAAGAAAGAGCAGAGATGAGAAGAAGCATCATGGGTAGAAAATTAGAAAATAGTTTGGAATTCGGGTATGATGGAGCAGTTGGAGGAAGATACTCTACATACGTTCGTATTTAATAGTAAAGTCTGCCCGGCATCTCGGCAGTCAGCATATTACACATTCTCTCTCTCTCTCTCTCTCTCTCTCTCTCTCTCTCTCTCTCTCTCTCTCTCTCTCTCTCTCTCTCTCTCTGAACTTGAAAGCAGGCAACGTAGATTGGCATTCCTAACCTGCCACACGGCCAGTAATGAAATAGCTTCGGACATAATCTGCATAATGATTTTATCTTTCGTCCCATTTGCCTCACTCTAGTAACCTTTTGAAGTACAAAATATGACAGCCAAATTTCGTAGCTGTATTCTTATTTCTGTACTCAAGGAACAGCAGAATTTTCTTACTTAGATGTACGTTATTAACATGCAATAACAAGATATTGCTGTTTGTAATTGCTACGCTTGTTATTATTATTATTATTATTATTATTATTATTATTATTATTATTATTATTATTATTATTATCGACAGTGTTTTCAAACTCCTACCGCCTCCTTTTGTTTTGGTTACTTTGCCGCGTGCAGATCCGGTTTTATGTTACAGATTCCTAGTGATGTGTTTTATTTTCCCTTTCACTCATTTACATACTAGTATTTACAATTATCATTTTTTGAGTGGAAAAATTTCCTGAATATCTTAAAGACTAATAGTAAAACAAAATTAAACTCCCCTTACAATGAACAGTGAGTAATGAACACAACGCTTCAATAATAATTTCCAGTTATTATATATTATAATTTATATATATATATATATATATATATATATATATATATATATATATATATATATATATATATATATATATATATATGTGTGTGTGTGTGTGTGTGTGTGTGTGTGTGTGTGTGTGTATTCTGCTCATGTCGGTGTCCTGTGTTTTCTGCCCTGCAACCACATGAATATTTAACCAAAAATATACCTCCCCGAGATTTTTTCTTGTTAAAGTTTCACGAAAATAAATTGCATTAAAGATTTTAATGGATGAAGAGATGTCTGAGATAAAAATCCATTTTTACCGTGTGAGCTGCATAGGGAGAAGGGGAGGACTCGAGAACACCACCTGGGGGGAAAATAAGACGCGGATAATCATAATCATCAGAGGGTACTCGTTTTGATACTCACAGCAAAAAGCGGAGCCGTAAAGCCTGTGAAGTTATTAAAATTATTAAGCTTACCAGCTGCAGATCAGAATTCCAGTCCGAACAACAAGGGCGGCTCGAGGTCAAGTCCGTAATTATTATTATTTTTTTTTTTTTTAAGTAAATTTGTGATTTTGAAATCGACGTTTCAGTGGCGGTATCGAAGGTTGCTCATGGTTTTCAGCGACTTCAGTTGATAAGGCATATTCAGTGGTATGCTTGTTTTATGTTAATTCATATAAGTACTGTAGGTTAATTCTTTTACTGACCTGCCTTTGGAGACTCTTAAGAGTGCTAGACGGAAGAATTGTTCCGCCGGAAATGACGTCATTGTGAAAAGAAACGTGCAGTGTGTGAAACCAGCTGATGCGCATGTCAACTGGACCCCCTCCACCTCCATTCCTTACATTTGAATATTCATGATTAGGCTCTCCTCCCCTGTCCTCCCCCCACCCCCTGAAAACACCTGTTACTCTTACTACTCATTCTTTCGGAACTCCCCTAACGGGTCTCTCAGATTAGACTGGCATTCAGCCTCGTTTGCCCCGATGCTGGCTTTGTTGTTGCTCTCGAAGGTCTCCTTTTGTAATCTTTGATACAAAGGTGTTGCGTCAGCTCTGCCGTATATAACTGAAGCGACTTCTTTGTTGAAGGTTGTCAGGGAAGCGGGTTCCTTGACATGTTATGTAACGACGGTCACTCATTTTCTGTATTTTGTGTGTTTGAAGAGTCGATTGTGTTTTTACATAGATGTGATGGAAAACAAATAAAGTTATTTCTTAAATAATTATGATCTTTGTGTTATTCACTGTAATATGAGTAAGAGCTGTAATCGGGCCACTTCATCTGAATATCTCTTTAATTGGCGGCGCATTTCTCTCATGTTTAATTTGTACTTTTAAGAGCTTCTTGTCTCATGACTGCTGAGCCCGAACTGTCGTCAGCGACTCACGATACAGGACACGAGCTCGATCTTTCGTGTACCTAATGGCGGTACAGATACGCATGAACGGATAAATGATAGGTGTGTGAGGGTGTATTTAGCGGTGCCGGTGCATATTGATGAGGCTGTGTTGCTCGGGTTAGACGGGAAGGTGGCATGGGGGCCACAGCATCATGGAGGGAAGAAGAGATCCTTTACCCCGACCCCAGGGGTAGTGGGATAGGAATGGGAACCGACGGTCTCGGGCGAGTCGTGAGGTTTGTGCCCCAGAGCCTGGGGCCAGGACCTTCTTCACCGCTGATTCTGCTACTCCCTATGGGGCCCCACCCCACTCTCAGTAACCTTCTCCCACCACCCCTACGACCGTCCTCCATCCATCCCATCCGCTTTTGCTTCCAGATTTCTTCTTCCTCCTCCTCCTCCTTCTCCTCCTCCAGTTAAACTTTCCTCTCCCGAAGTACGTCAACCCACGAATCGCAAGTGTTTTTTTTTTAATAAGGGTAAATTAGATTTGTCGTGGGGAGAATTGTATATGTTCATGTAATATTGTTTTATTTTTCAAATATATCTATATATTAGTGTTTTCCTTTATAGACAAACACAAGCCATTATTGTGCGCACAAAGGCAATAAGAAAAATGCCAAGCATCAAGTAACAATGCTTTGAGCAAGTTTGGCTTTTACATAATGCTTTTTCCAAACGTGTAATAATGATTGAAAATTATAGAACTTTAAACCAGCTTTAACCTGATTTCTGTGTAGTCATCTGTAAGATTGCCGGTGCCACAAATGGCTTCATTGGCCAACCGGGCTAAATAGTACAATGAGTTATAAAGAATTTTCTGGCGATGTACTGCAAAATTTGAACGTGACCGTAATTTGGTACCCATACAAACAGCCCTTCAAGTAAATGTCTTCCCATTGGGAAAATAAAAGATGGTGCCAAGGGGAACACTTGTGTCGGCATTTAATTCATTACACTCGTTTTATGTGTTTGTAGGCAATTAGTTGGTGTCCTACTTCCTTTGTAAACGTACCTGGCCATCTGGAGAAAATTAGTTTAAACTCCCTTGACATTTGTTGCTAATTGTTTTAATCCAACAGAGTTGGTGATTATTTTGGCAAGGTTCTAGCACGCGTTTTCCCGTGAAAGTTTTTTTTATTATTGTGGTAACGTCTGTATTATCATGCAATCATCGTTATTGCTGTTGCAAAATTCTCTGCCAGTAAGTGCAAAGACGTTGTCATGTATTTTATTGATTATAGACTGAATTTTTTTAGCGCTTCCAGAAGACTGAAAATTTATAATTTATTGAACGGTTGTATGAAGGGTAATTAAGTTGAAAGTTACTGCTTTCGTGCATCATGGCAGTGAATTTAACGCATGTTTGACGTTATATGATACAATTTAGATAGAGAGCTGCTCTTATTTGTAATTTTTTTTAAGCCGTAGTATTATGCAAATCATGAGGGTAATACTGTAGAATGATTTAGTTGAATTTTAATTATGGTAAGCCGTAAAAGCAAAGACTACAGGAAAAGTAGGGCACGACAATTGATTAAGGGGGACCATTAGAGTGGAAGCTAAACCCCTTAGTTAGCGAAGTTCCTAACTCGTAAGTCTCTAGAGCAATAGAAGATAAAAGCATGATGCTTGAAATTAATAGGAAATGACGTCACCGAGATTACCAATTTGGGATATTCTAACCTTGGTGCAGAGTGTGTAGGAAAAAGTTTGTTTATCTGTGTTTCGTGACGTCCGAAAGGATAGTTAAAAATTTTTTTCTATCCAAGGAGAACATTTATTTGAATAACATCTGCATGGAAGAGAGCCTAAAGTGGAAGGAATGACACGGGCATTGGGAAACTGTGGTACTAACTGAAAGAGAAGAAAACTTAAGTTTAACTATTTTAGGGTGTCAGAAATGATTACAGATGAATATTTTAGTATTACAGAATCGGTTTTAATAGCATGAGCTCTCCATCACAAGTTTCAGGCTCTTTGAAGGAATCTGAAAATTTCATTAGCCATAGGGTCTGGAATTGGCTAAGAAAGTAGACAAAAAAGTAGAAAGAATTTTTTTTTTTTAAACAACTTCATGATGATTAAAGAACGAAGAATTCGAGATGGCAAAAGCATGGATGGTAAAATGAGTAGATAGTACGTAGTTCCATGATGAGAATGAAAAAGTATGGTGACCTTTCAGAAGGAAGGCCAGATATATAAGATCAAGAGTAAAACACTTGTTTGGTAAATTATTATATTCTTTAGTTATATATAAAAAAACGACGATGTAAGATCAATTTTGTAGAGCTCTGCTGCAGAGAAGTTATACGTGTACCGCACGTAATGGAAGTAAGGTCCTCACAAATATTGCCTTGAGGTAGCCATGTTGGTTAACTGTTGGGGAACATTTAAATTCAGAGTCTGAAAAAGTTGGACCTTATGTTTCGAATAATTTAGTTATAGCAAATGTTCATAAGAATTATGGAAGCTTGAAAAATTGGATTAGGTGTGGTCATATAAAAACAAGACTCGAAGAACTAGTGTTTGTTTCAGTGTGGAAGCCTATAGGCTTTCGCTTTGAACCTCGCAGGAACACGATCAAGACTCGATTCGTCAATGGTTTTCAGGAAAATAAGCTCTCTTCATACATTTTAAGCAGTGAAAGGATGGGCATATGAATAACTTTTAAGGTTACAGAAGGGTTAAGATAAAAAGGTAAAAGAAACTGGAGTGTGTAAAAGAGTAAATGAGTGGAATTTTTTGGAGCCGGACAGTAGCGTTTTTCACGTATAACTAAAAAAAAAAGTTATGGAGTTCTTAGATTGATGTTATCATTTTTACTTTTATTTTTCTAAGGAGGATAGGTTCATGATTATATATTTTTTTTTTTATTTTTCTTTACTTTATTAAAAGATGAGATATATACATATATTGTAAAGCTTTTGTTCTTAGATTATTAATTTTTGTTACTGCTACTGAAGAAGGGTTCAGGATCATATTTTTGTTATATTTGTTTTAGAAAAGGACGAAGTATACGAATGTTATAAAGATTTTATTCTTAAATTATTGATGTTTTTTCGACTGACGAAGATTTCAGGATTGTATTTTGAATTTGTCATGTAATTAAAGTATACGATATACAAATATAGCTGAAAAAAAAATAGTATGTGTACTTACCGAAACGAGTTATTTCACCACTCCGTGAAGTGGATTAGTTTATCAATAAAGCGATTTCTCATTGGTAGACATTAGTCATAGGATTAAGTAATTATGCTTGCAGGAGTCAAGGTTTTTCTATAGATTGTTACATGAACGCCGATTCTTGAATTAGCTGTAAGGATGACTTTTTTTTGTTTTTGTTTTAAGTTCTTGCATTCATTAGTGCGCTGTTTATGTGGGCAGTTCTGCTAATAAGGTTAAGTTGGCTGAACTCCACCCTCATTTTGCGTAGTTCCCAAATGATCCAAAGCACAACATCGTGTTTTTTTCCATGGTTTCCAAAGTCGTTTCGGTTGAGAGAGGAAGAGTTCGGAGGTTAAACTTATTCGTTTTAAATTATTTTACTGATGCTGTCATGCTATATGTTAGCTCGGAATATATTTGAAAGATGATGTGATATTTTAAAGATGACGTGATTACTCGTTAATGACCTCGGCTAGAATATGTGTGGATAACGTTTGGAGTATTTTTTTGTTCCATTTTTAATTTGCATATGGGTTCATTGAGGCTCTAGAACTAAGTTCATAAATTAATTGAGTTTTAAAGCAATAAAATTCGTAAATAAATTTTATTGCTTGTAGTAGTGTAAAATACAGAAAATTGTGAAACGCTTTAATGATAAGTGAAACTTAGTGTGAATGTTTATGTAAGTTAAAAAAAAAAAAAAGGTGAAAATTAATTCCAACCTAAATGAATGAATTTCAATGTTGGCAAAGTTATTCCAGGGGTTTCCCCTTCTCAATTCCAACTGAAATTTAGTCCAGTTGATATAGAGGCAATAAAAACACATATAGGATTGGTGAATTACTTTGCTTCATTTTAATGGATGCTAGTTTTATTTTGTTACAGACTTTATGTTTGGATTGTAGGGAAACATGGCTTCGATTTTTCTTTTTTGAAGTTTATCGTTAACATATGACAGGGACCAGAACATGGATTTAAAGCTCTTTTTCATAGTTAGATTGGTTTATTACTGAAGGTAGAAAATTAGGTCTGTTAGCTGAGCGCAGAATATTGATTTTTTCGTCAGGGAATCATAATCTCACATTCCGTGGCATAGTAGACTAAGATTACTTTATATATCGTCTTCTTTACAAGTATATTAAAAATCGGTTGTGATGGGCTCAGTTAAAGAGTATAAACGTTGTCAAAGTTAGTCTTTGATATGGTATCTACATTTCATCATGAAAACACATTATCTTTTCTTGTAATATTATTCAGTGCCAGTTTCTTATTCACAGTGTACTTTTGAAGCGTTGCGTTGTTTAATTGCGATGAAATATCAACAGCCTTGGGATGAATGTGTTCCGTACCTCCCTTGTGCCATAGTGACCTCTCTCCATTCCTTATTTATAGATAACCCAAATTCTGACCTATGAAGATGTAGTGTCGTGAGCTGTGTGCCCTGGGTTAGATAATCCAATTGAGGAGAGCAGGCAAGAATACTCGTGAAAGTTCCAGGAAGCCTTTTAAAAACTCTTGTTGCCTTGGATTATCCTCTCAGGTTGTTTACCTTTTGGGTCTCTTTTTTAAAAAAAAAAAATCCTCGGGTATAATGTAAGGCGTGGTTTTAATCTTGTTCGTATTCCCACAGATAGAATTTTTTTACTTACAACCATTAAAGTAAATTTTGTTGTTACAATTTATTCTGATGGTAAGTTTTCCATGTGTCATTTTTTATTTTAAAGGTACCTTTCTATCATTTCTATATGTGGATCTCTCACGCAGAGGACTCTTTGTTTCAAGTTTTCTATTGTTCCATTTTTTATTTCGAGAGACCAGTTCTTTCATTTATATTTTTTATATCATCATCATTGGCGATGCTTTATTATTGTTATTCAGGACTAATTTTCGCCATCCAGTGATTTTGTGGAAGACATAAGAGTAGAGTTCTTTGCTGGTGTAGTGATGTGGCCTGTTAGATCCAAGGTAGATCCTGTGTTCTGATCATGTCATTCTCTTCTCTCTCTCTCTCTCTCTCTCTCTCTCTCTCTCTCTCTCTCTCTCTCTCTCTCTCTCTCTCTCTCTCTCACGTGATATTCTCCGACCCCACCCACTACACGTAGTGCCTTTGGCTACGAAAATGAGAATAACCGTCCAACTAGCTTCCACCCACAATTTATAAAAACCCTTTTATGGATGAAGAATCGAGGAAGCAGGTGTTGTGGTAAATTTTATCATTATGGATTTTAACAGGGAAGTTATAAATACGTGCGATATATTTCAGGTGTTAATTTTTTTTATTTTAGAGTTATTTTTTATAGAGTTATGGGCGAAGGCATATAATTAGGGCCAATGTGTGATTTTATTTTGTACAGTCATCACTTAGGAGAGATTTATTCTAGTGTGATATTTAACAGAATTGGCAATAACATTGAGTGACCGTAAGAAGATTATATTTAAGAAGGAATGATTTGAAAGAAAAAGGGAGAAATCGGCGTCCTCATAGAAGGCCGGGTATGAAGGAAACCTTCGGAGAAAGAGAGCGAGAGGTAGGGGGAGGGGGATGTGTAATGATCTCATTGAATATAGCATTAACGCCGTTAATCCCGTCTTCAACCCGCGGCATTTTTTTTTCTCGTCTTCTTCTTCTCCGTAATAATGGCCTTTGCGTACGGTACCTGACCCCTGTGATTCGGTATCACATCTCACATCTCACATCGATCATCGATGATTGTGTTTGAGTAGGTGAATCGTGATAAGTGGATTGGGAGCAGGTGTGTCATGACCATTCTGTAGTTTCTCTTACAGAAGATCATGTTTTTTCTCTTTACTTTGGTTCCATGATTTAATGTAAACAATATTTACCGTAGTAAAAGTTGTGTTCTCTTCTACTGTGTTAATATCTCTTCTATTGTGTTAATTTAATACTTTAGTCACGTTGGATTTTCAGTAAATCGTTCTTATTCGTATTAAAGCTTCTGTGCTCTCTTTCTGTACAGCTTAAGTCGTGTTTGTCAGGTTTTAAATTAAACTATATATTGAAACCTGATTTAATATTTAATTGACCATACCGCCACTGTGTAATAATCACTGTAATATAACGTTCTAAAACACATAAATACCCCTAAATTAGTACTGGGATAATGAAAACCTTACGTGATGTGAGGTATGGTGACACTGTAGTAGGAGCATAATCTTAATTCACAACCCCCGTGTCTCACATGATGTCCCCAAGTTATATTTCAAGGAAAGGGTTACGGATTCCGATCTGGAGGGGTATCAGCGTGACGGGTTTCATCCGAAGTCGTAAAGCTTTAGGTCCTGATGGTGTGAGGCACTATAAACTTCAAAATGTTGTCTGCTGATTTTCTCAGAAAAATACATCTCTATCTTGATGTGCTCCTGCGGCAATTTGTTTTTGAAGTCTAAACCCAGAGGTTATTACTGTATAGATCAAACTTTGCCATTGTTGTAGTTCAAGTCATTAGGTTCTGTCTGTAGAATCGTCCGTCTCTTCCACAAACCGAACTTCCTTGATGTGTCACGCTCTTGTACCGCCCAGATGTGACATCTGACATGCTTCTGAGATTGGGGTTGTGCTGTGGCTCCTATAGATGGTTGGCTTAAGTTTCTTCTCAGAATTGCCTTTTTTCAAGTGAACGTACTAAAACTGAATCTTAACTGTGGATGCTTTACGTTTTGATGTTAATCCGCATCTTTTTCTCTCTCTTTCACTTTCGTAACATGGGATTAAACTTACCATTTTGAATACTGATAATTTTTTAATAACATTTAGGGTACCTCATAGAAATATCTAGAGTTTGATTTTATATTACTTAATGTAGCTGAGCTGAATAGGTTTCAGTAAAAATGCCTCTGATTTACTTTTTTTTTTTTTAGCATTTTTATCATACGTATCGCTTGTAAATCAACGATACAGTTGTAGAAAGCATTGCGTACTTTATTTTTAATCCTTGTTAAGATCAACGTGGGTGGCAGTTACGTCCTTTGTAGAACTATATAAACTTGTTTATTCAAGCGTAAAGTAACTTCACGGAGCAGGGAATATGGTATAGAGATCTTGATCTGATATATATTAGGCTTAGTACTGTATAAGGTTTACCTCCTGGCGAAAGTCGGTCACCTTTTCTAATTGAGGCCTTTTGGGGCCAAGGTTTAAGGTTTGGGCGTTGTTCGTTTTGACGCCAAATGCTGTAGTTATAATTGTGGATAATCTAATAAATATTTCATTGTTAAGATAAGAAATTAAATATTAATAATCATATTAATAGACTCTCGTAGTTGGTGTGAAAAGTCGTAGGTTATCTTGAGCTTTATGTAATCATAACCATCGTCGTTTTTCGTCATTGTTTTTATTACTGTGGTTATTATTATTGTTATTAGCGTCATTGCTTCAAAACAAAACTACGTTTTACCACATAATTCTTGAATAGATAAAACATAAGGATGACTACCGATAATTACATGCTGTGTATATAAGGAATTAGAAAGTTAGTATAAGGAAGTTCGGTTGCATAAAATGTGCGATTTACCTGTATGGGTAAAAAGAAAAAGAATTGAAAAACAAGCAGGCGAATAAACAGATAAATGGAAGCTGATATCATCAATCAGGATTTGCTTGTCTGGTAAAATTGGTCAGTTCAGAGGGATTATCAGCCAAGAATCTCACAGTTTTCCTCCATTCCTTGAGACGCTTTTAATGGATATAGTGAAACGATTTAGTCTCCAGTTTATTTACTGTTGGATGTTTATTGAAGGGTAAAGGAAGGAGCCAATGGCGACATACTGTTGGATGTTTACTGAAGGGTAATGGAGGGAGACAATGGCTAATTAATCTCAGTGTTTATTGTTGAAAGAATGTAGTTGGGATTGATATCAGATGTTTAAAGAGATCAGTCGATTCTATCTTGGTTGATTTCAACCAACGTTTTTGTGTCTATTTTGCAAGGTGCTAAGAGGCTAAATTGATACGTGTTTGTATTCATGTATAAAAGTTATGATGAAATACTTCTTCTGCAGCATATTACTTGTAGTTTGCTAATTTTTTAGCTATCTTGATTCATGTATTTTTGTTGTATGTCCATAATCCACATCGATAGTTTCCTGTGTTTCAAAGTTTATCCAAAAGCGATGTTATTTCTGCCTGTCATCTGTTGATATTTATTTCTTTCACTCGTGTGCAAACGTCCCCAATCTGGATTTTTTTTTTGGGGGGGGGCGGGTGTTGGAAGGAATAAATCTGCTCTAGTTATTAAAGCCTGCCTCAAGCCTGTGTTGTCCTTATCCAGAGCTTTGAAATAAATACAAAGATGCTGTAGAAAGTGTGATTTTATAAAAATCATACCTGGTAAGAAGGCTAGACTTTTTTTTTTAAATCAGAAAGTCTATCATTTCTGCATGGGCTGTCATCACATATGTAAATGATTTTTTATTTATATAGGATTATCTGGACCCATATTCAAAGGTCCATATTTTGTACATGTTTTGTAGAAGAACTTCCGTAATCCAATTCCTACCCGAAACAGTGCTTAGAAACGTTACTTGCCTGTGCCATTTCAGTGAAGTCTAATTCGGACTTGGATGGTGGATCACAACTTTTCGCCAACACATTTAGATTAACGACTTCATTAATCCCTTTACATTGTTCTCAAACTCGAATTCTGCCACCTTTTGTATTTCCAGTCTCAGCATTGCTTTTTTAAGAGTCGAGTCTGTAATAATTTTGCATTAATTCATTGGCAAATTTTCTTGTCTTTGTAAGGTGAATTTGGGTTCGATCTTTCCAATATGTTTCCACAGTAGTTCACCTAAGTTGCAAGTGGGTTAGCTTTTCTGACCCAAGTTTGTCCGCCCTCCGCCAGTTTGTATACATGTGCTTCAGAACCACAGATCAGTATCAGCAAAGACAGTCGCAAAGCATCCTAGATTAAATGGAATTCAAGTTTGTCACAACGGAGGTCATGCATCCTTGTAGAGGTAAATAATAGTGAAATAGGGTAGAGTCACGTAAAAGTCTGTAGGACTACTGGGCCAGAAATATGCGCGCATGTACAGATGGTCAAGAAATAAGGTAACAGAATTAGTTATGTTACACTCTTCTGTCTGTTATACTCTTCATTGAAATGTTTCAGGGCTGATTATTTGATTCTGAGGCCGTTACCTTTTACTCTACCCTTTCAGATTTCTGAAGATATATATATATATATATATATATATATATATATATATATATATATATATATATATATATATATATATATATATATATATATATATATATATATATATATATATATATATATATATATATATATATATATTATATATCTAAAATATATATATATTTTTTCATTTTACTGTAATAATCACACATCATGAGATTGTATATTTTTTATTTCTGCTTTGAAAAGTTTAGTTTTTATATAAATTGACCATGGGAATGTATTTTAGAGCACTGCCTCCATACACGGGGTAGTCAGGGGTGCTCAGCATCCCTTCGTTTAGAGTGATCAAAATTTGCATGATTAGTTGGGAGATTTTTGGCGATGGTTGTAGCCATGCCATCCGACGTGCCACACTCAGTTTCTATACACTTGGTAACGTTTCCACCAATATTCTCTAACCTTGGGCTGTGCTAAGACCTTCCACAGTTTTGTTTTTGAGTTTCCTTGCTTGAGGACACTCAAGAACTTTTTCATCTTATTTACGTATTCATTTATTCTATAAATATGTTCTTATAAATTCATAAATATAGGTTTATTTATTTTTACTTAATATGTAAAACAATCTTGGCTCTTGTTGAAGCTTTTGGATCTTTCCATAAGAATATGAGCCATTATGAATCATAGTTGGATGTTTAGCCATATCTTTATTCTGTTTCGCGTTTGATGATAAATTTTCATTCTTTTTTCAGGTGGGTGATGCGGCTATGTTTCAGAGGTTATTTCTGGTTTAAAGTGAGTGGAATTTTTTTGTAAGTAAAATTCTTGTTTTTAATAAGCAATGGAAGAGAGCTTTGCTAATTCGCAGATAACTTAGTACTTTTCGTAAGCCAGTATTCTACAAATATCATTATCATCATCGCCTCCAAAGCCGTGCAGCCCAGAGAGTTTCTGTGAAATTCCCCTATTCCTGCCTTTCATGCGCTTTCATTTCCACAAATCTCCTCTCATCTCCAGCTTCCCGTCTTAAAGTTTTCATCCAAGTAGTTTTGGGTCCTCCACCTCTTCCTGTGCCCATAGGAGCCCAGCTGATTCTGTCACGTGGCATTCTTCGTGGGGGTGGTAGGAAAGACAAGCGTAAAGCATCTCCATCTCCCCTTCATCATTTTATCATTTCAACACGGAACTTCCGTAATTTCCCTCATGATATCATTTCACACTGTATCCTGCTCTCTTACTACTAATATTTTTCATAAAGCTCTTCTTGAAAGCGGTAAAATCTTTTAGATGTGATTTTATTATCGTATGGTTCATGTCCGTGTGGTAATACAGATCGTGCTAGAATTACATATAATCTCTCCTATGCGGTGTCAGTCTATTTGATTTCCAACTTTTATTCGATATGCCGATTGTTTCATGTGTATTTTTTTTTTTGTATTTCGCTAAATTTCATCTCGAGAGAGCCTGTAAAAAATCACTGTTGCCAAACATTTTCGAGATTCGGTCTCCTTAATTCTTTCTCCATCTATTCGTATGTCTTCGTTATGTCTGTCTTTCCTAGATTTATCTATCATGAAATATGCCTCAAGTGGTATTTCACAGAAAGAGTAGTTTCAACATAGATCAGCACTGATCATTAGCACTAGACTTTTGAGCTGTGTGGGGGCGTTTGCAAAGATTCTTTGCCTAAATACAGCGATGGTGGGTTAGTGACGTGCAGTTGTTTACCAGAATTTCGGGTTATTTCGCTCGTAAATTATCCTATCGGGATGTGAGATTGCCTGCTGATTGTGCCTTTTATGGAGAAAGTTATAGCTGTACGAGTTTCTTTATAAGTGCGTGAATGTAACCCCCTCTTCGAATTAGTATTATTAATGCCAAGTACATAGGATTTATTACTGTAAACACTGAATGCTTTGAGTATTCTTGATCAGGAAATCATGTAAGAATGAAAAACAAAACTTATGTACATGTCTTAGTATTTTGACGTAAATATTGATGTGAGCTAATGTTAGTGATTATAGATGAAAGTAATTATTATTACAACAACAACGATAGTAATCCCAACCAAAATATTATTTCATCATAAAGGAAGGCTTATTTTCGGTCTGCATGTCGATGAATACCGTATCTGTCGAAAATCATTTTTGGAAATAACCTAATGTAGGTAACGTCGCTTTCATTGCCCGGTGCGAGAGTTCCCGGTAAGAAATTGTTTAGAAGACGCGTTTTTCAATTACATTAGTGCTCCATTTGGTTAGTTTTCATATTAAGGAATCAAGAATATAAATTCATTATTAATTCCTGACTTCAAACATTGTAATTAAGCGTTTATAAATTCAATACAATGTTAAATTTCTGAATAATGAAGAAAATTTAGAAATTCATTAATAATCAGTAAAATGCATTAGTTCGTATCTAAAAACAAAAACGTTGTAGTTCATTTTTTATAATATAAAAATTGATAAAGTTCGTGAATCTTTGTAAGAAGGCTTAATATGCGAGTTCTGTTATAATATTATCAATATTTATGAATTCAATCATTGTAATCAATTTTGGAATTCGTTGATTTTAAAGAAGAATATGTATGAATTGAATATAATAAAGCAGTAAAGATAATGCATGAGTTATAAATAACAAGGAAATGATAAAGAAATACTGATAAAGATAATGGTGACGTATGCAGGGCTACTAAGGAATCAGACCTCACATCGTTTTGCTTAAGATCCACGAAAAAGAGGAACGAAAAGTTGAAAAAAAGGAGCCGCTATAATAATGTATTAGCTACCGTTGAGACCTATCCAGCATTAGGCCAATTATTCTTAGTTATCTTTTCGTGGCAGTGGTTGATCTGGTGACGTTCATCTCTATAGGTCCTGATGTGCCTCTTTCTCTTTTGCAGAGTTTGTTGAAAGATCGAAATTGCCCTTTCATTGGGGTATCTTTTGTCACTGAGTTTTATCCAGTTTATTTTGTCAATATTTCTATCCTTTTTGTTTACGGGTGCACGCAAACTCAGTATTTAAAGTCAAATGAAAATATAGAATAGATCCGTTTGTCGGCCTTAATCATTAACACGAAAAATCACATGGCCTGTGCGAAATGGTGATCAAAGGGTAGATTTCAAGAACTAAGCATAAATATGGTAGAATGATTTTCAGTTTATTCACTGATAATGAATGCTCAATATGTCCACAATCATCTTCTCTTCCCTTGCACCCCATAATTCACAGCCACTGAAAGATTCCCTCTTGAGAAATGATGGAGCTGAAAATATCAAATGACAAATGGGTGGAGTTGGATTTGCTCATTCACTGAATGTAATGGAAAGTGACGTGTGTGGGCGGGGCGGGCGGAGGTAGGACGCCTCCTGTAAGGCCACTTTGTTGCGCCCACTGCATTTACTGAGGGTATTTTTCGAGTTGTTCCAAATCAGGCATACACAGGGAATACACTGAAAGCAGCATATCTTCGACGTTTCGTCATTCTCTTCCTTCGTAAAACAGAAAGGCATTGTGAATTCTTCAACTTAATATGTTTTTCTTCAGATTATTATACGTACTTATGTTGAAATGAAAATAGTCTTCTGAAATATTGTTATACAAGCATCGCAAGCTATTTTGTATCGTGTTAGGTAAGAAATGTTGGTCATATTTAGAGTGTTCTTTTTCAGTTAAATTTTAACAATAGCCATCTAAGATGGTGATATTACGGCACTAATTTCAGAATTACTTTCGAATTCATATTTTGCTTTGCAAAACTTATCCGAAGTTTCTGGCTTATTTTTAAGGCGCAGCCACAGCTAGCTGAAGCCGAAAATGGGGGCATGGCTTGTGCTGCAAGGATGGTCATAATGATAATGATGATAGTGACCTTTCCAAAGGCAGTGATGGATGTTAGTGACTGCTGTGGTAACACTAACAATATTGCTATGAGCAATGAGCTGAATAAAAAGAAAAATGATTGCCCGGTTGCAAACCATTATGAATTTTTTTTCGGCGTCTGTCTGACGCATATGCTCTATTAGCTATTACAATGTAACATGATTTGCGTGTTGTTCATTGCACCATTGGTACCACTGCTGCAGTTGTTACTACCACGGTAATCATGGCATCGAACGAAAATAACACATCACGTGGTCGAGGGAGGAGGTACAGGCCAGGTAAACATACGGTCTCAAGGTCTTGCATTCCGATCGCTTCATTGCAAGGCTGTTGTCATCCGCCCTGCAGCTCTCAGCAGACGGTTCTCTCGTGTGCTTTATATATATATAATATATACTGTATATATATATATATATATATATATATATATATATATATATATATATATATATATATATATATATTATACATGCAGATAAATAGATAGATAGATAGATGTGTGTGGGTCTGTATGTGAGTGAATGAGAGAGAGAGAGCATTCCTGCGCTTATATCATTCCCTTTTTAATTTGGTGTGATTTGCATTGAAATTTATATATCCTTTTCTAATTTTGTCTGATAAATATTATTAACATATTTTCCCACTTATATTCTGTAAATACTAATTTATTTTGGGTATTGGCCACATCTCTCTCTCTCTCTGTATATATTGTATGTGTGTGTATGTTTGTATATACATATATATGTATATATATACCTGTATATATGTACACATATACATATCGTTCT
This sequence comes from Macrobrachium rosenbergii, assembly GCF_040412425.1. Classification (NCBI taxonomy): domain Eukaryota; kingdom Metazoa; phylum Arthropoda; class Malacostraca; order Decapoda; family Palaemonidae; genus Macrobrachium; species Macrobrachium rosenbergii. Next base: position 23,420,565 of record NC_089750.1, read on the forward strand.
GTATGTATATTCATTTGCATTCGTTCATGAGAATTGTAGTTAAATGGACGGTCTTGTATTTGTTTAGATGATGACATTGATTTTTATTTTCAGTTTTGACATTTAATGTTAGTTGAATTGCATATACAACGTATTTCATTTTGGTTTTTAGTTTTGCAATCTGTGCGTTTCGTGAGTACATAAGAGCACCGTAATCCAAAGTTAATTATCCATAGTTTTGTCTGATGCATTTGCTACATTTAGGTAAGTTGTGGTCACCTCCCGTAGTGAATCTCATAATTTTTTTCAGATAAATGACAGACAGTTGCTGTTTGATTTCGATCCTGATGTGTATTATTTTTATTTTGATATTAAATCTTCCATCTCTGCCTCAGCTGAGAAAACGCGACTTCTATATTTTGACAGAATGGGCTTCTGTGTGATCTGTGTGACCTTGGCACAAAATCATTGCTCCTCTTCTTGCCACCTTGTTCGCATTAAATTTAGGTCTACATCCATTCGTGGTCGTAGAGCCGTAGCAACATTTCATTAAAGATAAAAATAGTAAGGGTGTCTAAGCACATCTTTCAGGGATAAATTTAGATTGATGTGTAGGTTCTTGGCACAAACAAATAAGCCGCAATTCATTTGTATTTATTTTTGTTTCACCATTTTTTTTTAAAGATCACCATTGAATGGAGACGATTGATAACCGTATTAACTTAATTCAAAACCATTTTTTTTAAATATCATAGGGAGGTAATATTTCCTTGAAAAGATAAAATCAAGTCATATAATCGAATCTAATGAAAAAAACAGTATTTTCGACTGAAAACTTTATCTTATTCATTTTTTTTTTTTTTTTAGAAAAAGGGTATATCCTTAAAATTCAAGTGGAATAGTGGATAAAGTTAGTTTAGTTTCAGCAAAAGTGACCTTTTCATTTTATTCCTATTTCCCATTAATCTCTTCTCATGCTGTCATGCTCCATAATTGTTTTGTATCCCCTGAAGGCTAAAACAACCTCTGTTACCTACATTATTTTCGTCCGTGCCCAAATACCAGGCATGTCTTGTTACATTCTATTTATTTATTTATTTATTTCATACTGGGTGCGGGCTTTGCGGTCCACATGCACATTATCAGTGTTCGCATCTCGTTGCATATATTCACGAGTGCTTTCCGAGCGTTAGTGAAATTCAGTGCCAATAGCTAGCTGTTCAAAGGGTCCAGAAATAGCCGTGTGGCTGCCCCTTTTCGATTGTATCACGCGTTCCTACTGGTGCATGAGTGTGAAAACTTGTTTGTGAAGCTGCGTCGTATTTGGCTTCAGTTTTCCATTTTGTTGAAGGTAACTCACCGGGCTTTCCTCAGTATAAGGTCGTTCACTTTACTCAAGTGATGTTCGAACGAGCTGAACTCCCAGTGAACACCTAGATACTTGGATTGGTGTGTAACAACTCTTCGGAGTGTACTGTGAGTTGCCGTTTCTCGTGCAGCGTCATGATAGTCAAGAAAATTAAATTGTGTAGAGACTCCAATTCAACATCAGCAGTCGACAGTCTCGAACTGTATCTCATATACCATTCTTCCAGGAAATACTATATTTTATTATTATTATTATTATTATTATTATTATTATTATTATTATTATTATTTACTGCACTGTTATAAGTTTAACTTTTTTGTTTTGATGCTTCCATATTATAATAACAGTTTTAGTAGTTAACGTTTAATTTTTTGTATATCGGCTTTTAATAAAACTTTTGGTGTTTAATGGTAAAATTTACCACATAATTATTTTAGTATTGCACCACGTGTCCTTAAGCTGGAGGTATGTTTTATGTAGCTTTCTTCAATTTGTTTTAGCAACTAATAAGGAGAATGATCATTGCTTTTCATTTTCTGTATAGAGTACTGATAGTATCAGCTATAATTGCTGAAGCTGTTGTTCTCGGGTATTATCTTGTCCTCGGCTGCTTTTATTTATTTGTCTTTTTTATGATTTCTTTGCTACAGCATTCGCCTAACTGTTAATGTCAATCGTATTTAGATTTTATGTGGAAAATTTACTTTCCTAGTTTATGTAGAAGTATATTGTTTATGTTCATATTCTCTCTCTCTCTCTCTCTCTCTCTCTCTCTCTCTCTCTCTCTCTCTCTCTCTCTCTCTCAGGTTTTGGACTTGGAAGGTGACGGCAAGGGCAGTCGGCCTTCACGGTACATGAACGGCCTTCGGAGGAAGAGAGAAGGATGGTGGGAGGAGATAAACGCTTTAAATATCTGTTCTTCCATGTTTTCTCTCCCACATCTTTCGTGAGAGAGAGAGAGAGAGAGGGGATGAGGAAAAGGTTGGGTAATGAGAATAAAATAACAGAAACTTGAAATAGTAGACATAAATTGTTCGAAAATTTGTCTTTGATTTGTTTCAAATTTATCGTTTTTTGTTTTCTACTAAATACAGTGATGAGACGCGTCAAGTGAATTTTATCGACTTATGATTTGTGAAATTATACTTTTCAGCTACTCTGTTACTAGTTTTGAAACCTAAATAAAGAGTCGTTTAGAAATCTTTGGTTGCAGGCAATTACGGAACAAATTTTCTCAATAATTAACAGTGGATCTTTCAAAAAGTCACATGCACATACCTTATGGTTGGCAACACTTTCCATGTTTATGTTTATGTTTACTTGCCGTTATGCGTTCGTTTTAGTGAATCCATGAAAAAGAGGAAATTCAGAACCATCATGACATAGGAGTGATATATTAATTGGTTATATTAAAATTTATGATAATGCACCCGCTCATGGAAGGGTATCTCGAGAGGCGGTTTGAAACATTTTTTGCTACCCGCGCGTGTGTGTGTGTTTGTGTGTGTGTGTGTGTGTGTGTGTGGATACGCTTGGATGATTCTAAGGGCTAATGAAGTTTGTTGGTGCATTTTTCTTCTTTTTCTTCTTCTTCTTCCTCAAGTCTCTTTTTAAATCGGTGATCAAGTCGAGGCTTGAGTGTAGAGTACACAGCATTGGCTAGAATTGTTTGCTTGGTCGTTGTTTTATGTTCTTTGAACAAGTTCCCTCATCGCCACTTCGGAGAAACTGGGAAGCTTAAGAGATGTTTATTTTGTAGGTTATATGATTGTCCAACTTATGTATACATTTATAATATATATATATATATATATATATATATATATATATATATATATATATATATATATATATATATATGTGTGTGTGTGTGTGTGTGTGTGGTGTGTGTATGTATATATCACTTTAAGTCTTTTTCACCTTAGTGGTGGATAGCTCCAGAGGGTTTACCTTTCGGTGCTCAGCAAGTTTTGGGGTGAGGTTGCTAGCCCCATGCCATTTTTTCCACCTTGTACCTACCACTAAGTACATAAGTTACGGCTCAAGTAAACTGACACGCTAGTATAGGATTGAATCCTGGTCTCTCGCTCTGTGAGGCAAGGTTGAAACCAATGACCCACGGAATCATATATATATATATATATATATATATATATATATATATATATATATATATATATATATGTGTGTGTGTGTGTGTGTGTGTGTGTGTGTGTGTGTGTGTGCGTGTATGTGTGTGTGTCTGTGCTGGTACGTAGTAACGATGTAATTTTTTTTTCACATGCAATAACCTGTTTTACCTTGGGAGATAAGCGCTTGCAATTCGTAAGGACAATTTATTTAGAAAAATAATTTAAATAACTTTTTCGAACTGAGCTATTGTACATTCATGATATGTTTATATCTTTATCTTTTGGTATTATGTTTATGTGTGTGTTAACAAACGAATACAGGCGCCGCCATAATAGCTAACTCTTTTAGAATGGTAGGGAAATCTTTGCGAGTAACGGAGTGCAATCATTCCTAGCATCTCCGAATTGACCCATGTACTCGTATGTTGAAGATTGAAAACCGTATTTAATTCCCATAGATCCGATCACATTCTGTATACCTAATCAATATTGACGATTCCATCAGAGATAAGGGTTTTTAGAGGGTGTGTAAATTTGCATAATATGTTAGGTCTTTCGCTGTGATTCCCAGTTGAGACTAATGGAATGAGGTTTTTATCTGTGGTTGACATGGATTAACTTTGATGGATCGGCGGTTGGCTGTCAGACGACCGATGAGAATGCCCTTCTCTTTTCAATAGGTCTTGGAGGAAAGGGGGATTGGTGAATGTGAATAAATTCTCTTATAAACTTCGAGTGTGTGTGTGTGTGAGTTTGTTATCAGCAAAGAATCTGAACTGCGCTCTACTAGAAAAAGTAGAGGGATGTGCTTTTCTTCTATAAAGTGTAATTATATTTCATTTATTAAAGGAAAAGTATTTTTTCGAGAAACTAAATGTCCACGATACTGAATACTGTCATTGTATTGGTTCATGGGTTCTGTGCACAAACACAAAATGTATATATTGATGAAATATATATTTTAAAAAACGGTGTCTATGAAATAGGATATAGTAAGTGAAACTATGAGACTGGTGTTGTAATTAGAATATTTTTGAGTTGTGTTGAAGTTTAAAAAGAGAATATGCGTTATAGCGAGTTGTTTTCTCCACAAAGGAGTATCTAGCATTTGCGTAGGTGTACCAATCTATGTCAAAATAATTAATTAATCCAGTTTCTGACAACTACTGATAAGACGCCATCCGAATATCGCGAACTGGAGTTAGGAAAAACCAACATTAAATAAGAAAATCACTAAAATGAGTTAACGTCGTTTATGATTGAATGAATAACTACATAACTTTATTGAATTCAGTAATCTTATTATAATGGCAGCTGTTGTTGTTTGGTTTTTACTGAAAGAATGATTCGTTTCTTCTCAACAGAGACAAAGATTGCAGTCGCGCTGTACTTACTGATTTTATCCAAATCTTGTTGTTACCCTATTCTTCTTGCACGTATTCCTCTGTATCTGAAAGCGTGGTTGATCGTTTCCAAATGTGGAGTGCGTTTGGGACGGCACAGCATTAAGATGAGAATTAGGATAGTGCGTGGCATTAAGTAGTGGCAAAAAAATGGTAAAAAATGCAAACATTCGCTGTGTCCAGCGCTTTCGAATGAGGAACTAAGCAGTTTTAAGTATTAGGGAAAGTGCTCTCACGTGTGAAGATAAAGACAGGTTTTGTAAATAAGCCAAATTTCTGTTTGTTTTCTTGCACAGTTTTAATTTCGGAAATGTCTCATCGGCCTCATGCGTTGTTCTCCAGGCTTTCATTTCACGGGGAAGTGAAGTGTTGTGATCATCTCGTTGAAAGAACAGTCGTTGCAATTAAATTTTATGCTCAGCGCGAGTCCTTTTTAGCTTGCATGTGTGGGGAGAAATTCACACACACACGCATAGATATATATATATATATATATATATATATATATATATATATATATATATATATATATATATATATATATATATATATATATATATATACATATGTGTGTGTGTGCGGGCGCGCCCGCATATGTGTATTGATGCTTGTATGTTCATTGCGTGTGTAGTTTGCATGTGTGCTCATAAATATATATTTATATTTGTACATGCGCTTATGTCCTTTTATAATTTATGTTCTTACAGCATGCGAATTAGAACTTCATTTTCGGTTTGGCGTGTTCTTGAACATTTCTCTCTGTCCCTTGGGCATCTTACTCCGTTACCTTATGAATCATAGTCACTGATGAATCTCCTCTTGTTCATGTAAGTCATCGCTTCGTCTTTGTCATCTCTCTCTCTCTCTCTCTCTCTCTCTCTCTCTCTCTCTCTCTCTCTCTCTCTCTCTCTCTCGTCCAGTAAGCTTTGTTTGTGTTGGCTTCCTCTAAAGTGTTAGACTATACGAGTACACATATCTCTCTCTCTCTCTCTCTCTCTCTCTCTCTCTCTCTCTCTCTCTCTCTCTCTCTCTCTCTCTCGTTATTGTTTTTGTTTGTCTTAACGTCTTGTGCGTCTTATACATCATCCTGTACTTTAATATGATATATCCCATTTTTCCTTATAACCTGCAGGATTTTTACTGTTACAGTCTATCCTTTGTCATGAATAAGGGGGTTGTGGAGGAGAGAAGAAAAATGAGTTTGTGTGTTTGTGCGTGCGTGTGTTTGTTTGTGCCTTTTTGGGCGGGGGACCTAAGCTTAAAATTTTGCTTGCCACAAACGGTGGTTGGTTGTTCTGCCATCACTGTAGATCAAGTGATAAAAGCCAAGTTGATCCAAGTTACGATGTAAATGCAAAGATTCATGAATTTCAACCTTAATCTAAGCATGGCTTGGCTATCATGATGTTAGGGCTTCTATCCTTTACCTAAAGCTAAGCCTGACTTCGCCTTTTAAGACATATTTAATGGTTAATAGGCTTTTAATGTCGTCTTGACCACTAATACCGCCACCACCATCTCCTACACCACCACCACAATATCCTCCTCTTCCCCCTTCTCTGTTGTGATGCCTGATAGTTATAAATCTCTTTTTTTTTCTTCTTCTTCTTCTTATTTTCTTCCTACTCCGCATCATCATAATCTTCATATCACCTTACTATCCGGATTTTAGATGAGCCCTTTTGATTTATAGAATAATGTATCTTGCTATTAGAAGCTTTATTACGCCCATTGGACCCAACAAGTACAGTATTCATTATTTGGTTTTCAATAAATTTTTAATCTTATTTTATTTATTCATTTATCAGGTTGTTTTCATTTTGACAAGTTCTTATTCCTTTATAAACCAGGTCAAACATTTCTTTTCACATTTTAATCACTACTATGGTTTCACTTGGTTTTGAAATACTACATTATTCTTATAAGGTTGCGTACTAGTTTTCTTGGGAGAACGTTTCCCATCGGAAGGAGTAACGCCAAAAAGTATCACGCAGTAACTACTCTTTTTCTTGGGATATTCTTCAACCAAGTCTTGGTTCGTACTAACCTTGCTATCTTCCCGTTTGCTTTGCACCTAGAGATGTAGCTTCCACCCACCTCCTCTCTCTCTCTCTCTCTCTCTCTCTCTATATATATATATATATATATATATATATATATATATATATATATATATATACACGTACATATGTATAAGTGTGTGTGTGCACACTGCAAAGTTAGGGGCAATGATGGGGGAATAAAGCACATTCCCTAATAATCCATTGATCCTCTTTCTACTTAAGCAGCTAATTATTTACCTGGTAGTTAGGGAATAACTGTGAATAGCAGTGAGGGAGATGTGCGGACGTGGCTTATGACATCCTGAAATAGTTGCTGGGAGTAAGAAAGGAAGGTTACGTCTGGAGACATTGGCTCAAAGCAAAAGGTGGCATATATATATATATATATATATATATATATATATATATATATATATATATATATATATATATATATATATATATCATAGAAATCATCAACACACAATCACGTGTGGAACAGAGATAAATTTCTGACTCACGTCGGGATCGAACCCAGGTCTCTCAGGTGGAAAGCAAGGGCGTTATCCACTGGGCCATACAAGTCTAAAAGAAGTTGGAACCTGAGAGCAACTGCACCCAAGGAATTACCTGGGTGGCCCAGTGGATAACGCCCTTGCTTTCCACCTGAGAGACCTGGGTTCGATCCTGACGTGAGTCAGAAATTTATATATATATATATATATATATATATATATATATATATATATATATATATATATATATATATATATATATATATACATACTGTATATATATATATGCAACTGTTAAAGACTGATAAGTACGAATAATTTAATTGCGCCCTAACTCTGACATCTTCCGTCAACATAAGCTGCAAGCTGTTGATAGGAAATTAGGAATAGTAAATATTGATGGCCACACGTCATTTTTATAGTTACGGAAACGGATGTTCTATTTTAGTACGTATAAGCTTTGAGATGATTTGTATTATATACACAGCTTATTTTAATGATGTGAGTTTTTCTTAATTATTGAACCCGGTTTAGAGGTAGAGTCAGCGCATTAACCGGTCCTTCTTCGAGTCTAGATTGGGATATCTCAACCCCCATCCATTAACGGAGTGGACAGGTTCACTCGCCGTGATTGAATTGGGTTGTTCCTCACATAAAATAATGTTCCATGATGTATTTTGTAATGGCGATCGGCTTATCAGTGTTGGGTTTTGTTTGTTAGGTATTTTTACGGTTGTAGTGGTTCTGTGTAGAGTATTTGATACTTTTATTGTATAGTGTCTACCTTAAACATGGTAGCAGTAATGTATGAGAATTCTAAAGCCAACATTTTGGTCTTTAACTCACCAGACAAAGTATCATATGAAGAAGAGACTCGTATGTTCCCTATAATTTCCAAGACTGTTTATGCAATTTGGATATTAGTTGCTTTACGCAGTTGTTGAAATGATACAGAAAAGATTCAGTCTCCGAGTCTAGCGATAGTAAGATACTACTCTGATATGTAGGATATTGACAGAGAGAGAGAGAGAAAATAAATACTGCAAGAAGACAAAGAACAGGGATCATTATTTGTTGTGGAGTGAAAATCAGTTTAGGAGTTTTCTTGTTGCCTTATAAGTAATGGTAACATCTTTTTGCCATAAAAACAATATCAGCAAGTGATAACTTCTTGCTACCATAAAAACAATATCCAACAAAAGTCAACAAATTATGATAACTTCTGTTTGCCATGAAAACAATATCAGCAAGTGATGATAACAGTTTGTTGCCATCAAACCAATATCAGCAAGCGATGATAATTTGTTGCCATCAAACCAATGTTAGCAAATGATGGTAACATGCTGTTGTCGTTGTGCGTGATTAAATTATTGTTTAATGTATAAAGCATTTGCTTGATAACATATCTCGTTTTTTAAAACAGTCGACAGTTGCCTATCATTCCGTCTTATGTTTCTTAGTGGTCTGTAGTTATCATAATTTTTTAATCACAAAACTGTTACCTGAAAGTGTAGTGGCTAGAATTCTTTGGTTAAACTCTCGTTCGACTCTCCGACCGGCTAATGAAGACTTAGAGGAATTTATTTCTGGTGATAGAAATTCATTTCTCGTCATAATGTGGTTCGGATTCCACAATAAGCTGTAGGTCCCGTTGCTAGGTAACCAGTTGGTTCTTAGCCACGTAAAATAAATCTAATCCTTCTGGCCAGCCTTCTCTAGCAGAGCTGTTAATCAGCTCAGTGGTCTGGTTAAACTAAGATATACTTAATGTGGTTAAGCTCTTGTTTTAAACCTTTATTAAAGTAAGCTGCACTTGCACGTATACTTCTAGATAAATGAATATTTACAGATACTTGTAACTACATTGTACCGTACGTTTCTCTGTCATGGTGGAATATGTATGGATAACTTTTTGGGTATGGGATGCATTGTCCACTCTCTGACTTGTTGCGTGCTGAACAACATCCCATACATCACCGTTGACCCTAACTCCACTCCTTCCTTGGCTAATTGTTTCTCTCTCTCTCTCTCTCTCTCTCTCTCTCTCTCTCTCTCTCTCTCTCTCTCTCATACGTATTTTTTGAGGATTTATGGAGTGTGGGTGGTTTTGAAGCATCTCGTGCTATTTGCTATTTTTTTTCTTCTTCACGCGTTGGTGGTATTCGGGCGGTTTTGGCATGGAGACAATCGGCGTCGTAGTTGCATTCTTAGTGTTTGTTTTCTTTGACGGGGGATGCATGTGTTCAAGGAAATATTAGAAGGTATTTTTCGTTTCTTAAGTACGAAAGCGGTTTCCAAGAGTTTTTTAATCATTAAAATTAAATTTCAGCCTTTGAAATTATTCTTTATTCGTGAATTTTGTTGCGAAGAAAAGATTTCATGTCCAGCGATTAATGTGCTAGGAGTGAATAGAAGCTTTTTATTTAAATAGTCAGTTTAAAACAAATAGACCGGTAATGTAAACTCTGAAAATTGTGATGATGTCGAGTAATAAAATTTTCAGTGACGATTGGACAGTATTGTTTTATGAAAATCATGCAGTGTACAGAAGGAAAGGGCTTTTTCGATCATGGTAAGTTTCCTTAATTGTAAGGTATTTTCCGGTATATTTTCTAAATTTATCTGAATTTTTTTTTTCGGAGTTTATAATCAAAGTTTGTTATATTTGGGCGCCTAGCCAGATTGTTGGTCCCCAAATGTTTTTCGGGGATTTTTTTTATCATTATTTTTCTGTCTGAAAGTTGGTTTTTTTCTGGAATTAGTCGAAAATTCATGAACCAAAGCGCATGGTATTTGGCTTGTTATATGGAATCCAAACCCATATAGGTTTTAAAAGCTCAAGTCACTCCGGAGGTATTACCTAGCCGCCATTTTGGGTTTAATTTTTAACCAAAAGGCCATATCTTTGAACGCTTAAAATAATGACTTCCGTGTTGTTGAAGTGGATACCTTAGTCCAATACGCTAAGTTTGCATATATCGGAATTTGGGTTGGTCATGTGACCAGGCGACCATCTTGGCTAGGTTTTGAATCCTTTAAATATCTCAGGAAAAGCTGAACGAATCGGTTTGAAATTTGGCAGACATGTTCACTCGGCCACGGGTTTCAGAAACTGCATTTGGGATGCAGTCGATATGCGCTTCAGGTAGCAGCTTACCAGTCAGATGTTACAAAGAAAGAGGAACCCAGACTCTCGAGACCTACCATTACTGCGACTTTGACCCTGAAAATAGTTGACCACTTTTGAGTCGGTTATATGACCTCTTAACGCACTTGAAGCGCTCTCGGCCCAAATAGGATTGCGTCAAGTCATGATTTTGCAGATCTCAGAAGGTAATGGATTGGGAGCCCAGACATCTTGTAGGATGATACAAAATGGGGAGTCATGCAGAACCATATGCACCACTTCCGGTAATAATGTGTTTTACAGGTCGCCATTTTTTTTTTAAGTTTCAAGGTCGAACAACTAAAGGCCTGGTTATTTGGACCTTAGCTTTATTGCCGTTGTCAAACGGCCATTATTATTATTATTATTATTATTATTATTATTATTATTATTATTATTATTATTATTATTATTGTATCTGTTAAAACTTACGGTTCTACATGTCTCTTGTTTCTTTATCATTCCCGTAAGACTGAATGCCAGCATCACTGGTATTCAGTAGTGTTCATCTTTGGAATAATAATAATAATAATAATAATAATAATAATAATAATAATAATAATCTCTTAGTCGACGACTGACCAGTTGGTAAATGTCTGGCTGCAAATGTTGGTTTAATTGCCATGCAGAGAAACACAGGGCTTGTGGTAGTGGCAGTCCGTCTGATTTATTGGACTTTCAATGTAATCAGTGTTATCAAAATGGATTTTAGCGAAATTTTCTATTTCGTTAATGTTTAAAACCTTCATAGTTTTCATGATTACAAGAATCACAAGTTGCCTCTCCAGGTTTCAGTTTGATGGGTGTGTAGGGAACTTAAAACCTTATATTTTTATGAACTGCAGAAATAAAAATGAATCCAAGTACAGGAGGCTTATCCAGCAGCAGATTCTCTCTTTACATATATATATATATATATATATATATATATATATATATATATATATATATATATATATATATATATATATATATATATATATATATATATATATATGTATATATATATGTATATATATATATATATATATATATATATATATATATATATATATATATATATATATATATATATATATATATATATATATACTTATAATTATATACATACCTACATATGGGGCTCACTACACCATCATCCCTGTCTGGCTGGCACCTTTTACCCTCTCCATCCCTGTGCCTGCATGAGGCCTTTTCGAAGCCTTCTTCTTCTCTTCCCTCCTAACACGAATTACTCATTTCGCTAAACCATAAGTCCTCCATTCTTCCCATTTAATAACCCATCATAAAACACTGTTGTCCAACTTTTCTACCACTTCTTTGTATATTCACATTTTCTTTTGGTTTTTCCCTAGCCACTCATACGTCGCAGCAACTTGAATAACTTTCTTCCATTTGCATGCAACATCCAAACTTCACTTCCATAAGTGAACATGCACGTAGAAATAAAGCTGCCGATATTGTATACATTTTCTGCATGTTGAATTCTACACTGAGTCTGCAGGTTAAAGATGAATGTGCCCATAGCTGTCGTCATGGATTTCTTTGGTACCAATACCTATTATGCTTTAGTGAGATGAATATTTGTGTGTTTATATTCAAGAGAATGAAATCATTAATGAATGGAATGACAAATGTTTGCGAATGGAATGACTAATGTTTTTAGATGACTGTATAGAATCGGGATCGCGAGGAAAAATTAGAGACAGGTAAATGGGGATAAGCGTTAATAAGAGGAGAACGTTTAAAACCTATGTCAGCAAGATGATATTGGGGAAAGATGGTATCTGCAGTACAATAGGATGGTAGAGAGACGGATGTCAAAAAGAAAGGAAGCGGATGACGTAAGCAGGTATTTTGGAGTTAATATTTCGGATTATGAAATCATTAATGAACGGAATGACAAATGTTTGCGAATGGAATGACTAGTGTTTTAGATGACTGTATAGAATCGGGATAGCGAGGAAAAATTAGAGACAGGTAAATGGGGATAAGCGTTGATAAGAGGAGAACGTATAAAACTAATGTCGGCAAAATGATACTGGGGAAAGATGGTATCTACAGCAGGATGGTAGAGAGACGGATGTCAAAAAGAAAGGAAGCGGATGACGTAAGCAGGTATTTTGGAGTTAATGTTTCGGATTATGAAAGACTAAGTGTAATGGTGAATCATAGAAAAGGGAGAAAACGTTGGAGTGTTAAAAGGAAACAAAAATCCAGGATGATCAAGATGGTGGACCATAAACGTGAATGACCGAGTACGTTACGCGTACTGTTTTCAACATCCTCTTGACGAGCATTGTGTGTAATTGTAAGAATAGGAGGTAATTTTCTCAAGGGAACCACTCATTTATGTAGAGAAACTGAGAAGTGAATATATTAAAAATACATTATCTGATGAATGTGACTAGTAGATTGTATATATATAATATATATATATATATATATATATATATATATATATATATATATATATACACACACATATACATTATATATACATATGTATATATATATATATATATATATATATATATATATATATATATACATAGATGTGTATTATAAAATCCACGTCAGAAGGTGAGTGAAAACCGGGACTTTGAACAAGTACTTTCGCAGTTTATTCTACATTTTCAAGTTCACACTAAATACAAAAGATGTTATATAAAAAAACAGAAGGATTTTATAATATTCTCAAGCACGCGTCCCTTCGTGCTGCATTGGATAGATGTGCATGTGTATATATATATATATATATATATATATATATATATATATATATATATATATATATATATATATATAATAATGTGTGTGTGTGTGTGTGTGTGTGTGTGTGTAGTCTGCAAACACTGCTACAGCTGCTGTCATGTATAACATAGCGACAGTAGTAAGGGAGAGGTTCTTCACCGGCTCCTAGATTACCACTTTTTTTCTGGGCGTGTGAGGAAGAAGAATCCAAATTAGCAATGTCACTGAGCATTAAACCAGTCTAGTAGACAGACGGACTAATGTGAGAATATTTTTTTCCTTTGCGGAAATAGAGAGAGAGAAAAAATGAACCCTAGGGTATTCAATTTGTGCTATCGCCGCAGTGGACGAAGCCGGCCTTTGCTATGTAGTGGTTAGTTGCAGAGTGACGGAGCTTCCTCCCGGCTGTGTTAACGGGTCATTTGTCTCTGTCTCTGCTGCCTGTGTCTTGTCATGGATATTGTCTTCTATTTTGAAGGTTTGATTTCGTCGCGTCAAATAGGAGGTTGCGGTGATGAGGTAGCGCATGATACCGGTGCTCCTCCATGTGATACATGACCTTTGTGAGCATTGCGGTAGTACCGAGATGGTATTATAATACGGCATGAGGTAAAAACCCAGGTTGAGGCTTAGAAGAATATCGTCATGCTTGCATTCTTCGGTCATGTAATTTTTTATGGCTACATCTGGAATTTTTTGTATCAGTCTGTTTGGGAGAGATAAGTGGGCGGTGTGATGTTGGAATGCTTGAATATACGCTACGAGTCAGCACTGCTTAACAACGCGTCACTTGTTATATTGTGATGCACGTATTCTGTGAGGTCTTAATTAAGTGCATCCAAATTTAGTCCATGCCAGCCTAGTGTTCATGGTGTTGTGCCTCACAGAAACTTGTTTTACACTGAAATATGTTAGAAAATAAGCTCGAAATTATTGAATAAGTTCAGAGTAATTTTCTAATGTTTCTGAGGTTGCCATTTGCTTTAGAAAGCAACTGTTGGCTCTTTAGAAAAGGCCCCCTGAAAGAAAAGACCTTCTCATTAGGATGAACTGTGTCGGTTTTCTCTGGAAGGTCTGGATTAATAAACAATGATCCATTGAATGGCGATTGTTCAGCGAGAGAGCGAAACGTGCTTTCGAGAATGATAAACAAAATATACATTGCCAATTAGCAATTCTGCTTGCACGGGCACGCACGTCTGCTCCGGTTACATATGCATGCCCACGATTGTGCGATGCCCAGCTACAAAAGGTAATGCAAACTTCTGCTTTATTCTTCCTCTTCTTCTTCTTCTTCTTCTTTTTTCTTCTCCTTCCTCTTCCAGGTCGTTCACACACACACACAAGAAAAAAAAGAAGAAAGAAACCTGCGGCACGTCCTTGCGTCAAGACGTGCATATCTCCGGCTTTCGGCTGCGTTACATAAATGTTGATGTTTTTAGGCGCTGAAACGTTACTATTTTTTATAACTGTAGATGTTTACGTGTTGGCTGCATCTTATATACGTTGTAATGTATGTTTTGTTAGATTCTGGAACAAAAATAGAGGTTGCTAATGACAGTAAACTTATTATTTATCTTTTTCAATATATATATAATATATATATATATATATATATATATATATATATATATATATATATATATATATATATATATATATTCACAAATATTAAGCCACGAACAACGTTTAATACAAAATTCATTTTACTTAAGGAATTCCCAGGGTATAGTAAATTGATATTAAATGTAGCATTTAACATTTATGAATATTAAAAAGTAATGCACATATATTACAAATTTATATATATATATATATATATATATATATATATAATGTGTGTGTGCACACTTGTGTGAAGAAATAGAGGTAGATCGAGATTTGTGTGTGTAATTGTACTTCCGTTCTTAAACACTGGAAATTTTACTGGTCACAGATTTTGATACAGTTGCCGAACTTAGCGTTAGTGAGCATCAGGTGGCCAGCAAAGAACATAATCATGAAGCTGCTTCAGTGATCTTTCTTCTTAGTATGTTTTGATTTTCGTAGATTTCTTCACTCTGTCTTTGACTTCTTAACCATTATGATTCTCGTATTTGTTAGACGATTGGTTCCATTGAATGTGTTGCATCAGCAGCTGTGCGATGATTTAGAAAGTGTTTTCCTGTTCGCTATTTATTAATGTTACAGCATACAAAGACTACCTACGAGTGTTTTGTGTGCAACCCACTATATTTAATTGTGTGCAGTATTCTTCTTTGAATGTCTTAAGAGTAGACCTTTGATGTCAGATTTTAGAATATTGACGTTTTTTACTCTGCTGATATGTAATTAGTTCCAAAATTGTTATTTATCATAAAAATTACGCGGCAGTCATATCTTATGTCGATTGTAATGTAGAATATGAGGATTTTCCACTTTGAGTCTACTTTTTCCTTTCATCGAAAACTGCAGTGTAATATGGGTCGGCGTGCATGGTACATTTAGCACCTAATTTTATTGTGGGTGATGACGATGAAGGCGCTTATAAAGCCAGATGATGGATGGCGTCGATAACAAAAGCCCCTTATACGAACGCCCGGCGTCCCATCATAATAGAGATCCAGCGGCCGTATCATCGCTTGGCGTTGGTGATGGGGGTGGTCCTTGGACGGCGTTCATAACTGTTTTGAATTAATAGAGCGAGGGAGGAGTGAAAGAGAGAGAGAGATAAGCAAAATTTCTAGGAGTCTTGTAGCATGTCATAAAGCGAAGTGTGGAGCATGTCATCAGGAGTGATTCTGGAGGAATTTTAAAAGGAGAGTCTCGAGCATATGCTGGTGACCAAATTTTGAACGTTTTTCTCATGTGCGAGGTTTTGAGCAATTCTTAAGGAACGAGTAGAGAGGATTTTAAAACAGGGTATTTCCTTAAGCATGCACTGACGAACAAGTCTGGAGCATTTTCCCGGGACGCAAATTCTAGAGTATTTCGCGATGAGTTTGGAGGATTTTGAAATAAGGAATTGCCGCCGGCGTTTACGAACGAGTGAGTCTGCTGCATTTTCCTGGGACCAGAATTATGGAGAGCTTCAGAAGGACCGTTTTTAAGGTTTTCGAAAATTGGTCTCTTAGGTATTTTCTAACGAATAACTCTGAAGAATTTTCCAGAGGCGCCAGTCTCAAAGCATGAAAAAAAAAGATTCATTAGTATTCGCAGTGGACACGCTAGCTGTTGCTTTTAATTAGTGCAGGGATATAATTACTGGAAATAGTGTTAATTCAGACTTTTGTCGGATTCTTATCTCCCGACTCATCGACTCTGAATTGTTTTGCAAAATAGGAGCATGATAGGTCCATTAATGTAATTCTATGTTTGCAGCCTAAGTTCTTTTAGATTATTCTCTCTCTCTCTCTCTCTCTCTCTCTCTCTCTCTCTCTCTCTCTCTCTCTCTCTCTCTCTCTCTCTCATTACCTTGGTACTGGTAATCAGGGTCTGGGTTCGCCGTTTCCATCTTTACGAGTGATGCTGGGTAGAATAATGCAGTTCTTTGAATTTAATTTTGTATTTGCTTTTTTCCGCATTTAAAAGAAATATAAAAAAAGTCTCGGTCAAAATTTTTCAAAGTACCTATTTATTTTCTTGTGTACCCATTTATTTTGTTGCGTCACGGGCTCTGGCTGTTTCAGCAAAATCTGGTTTTGAAAAGGCAACCCATTTGTAAAAATGTGGCTGTTAAATGCTTACATCCATCTTTTTGAAATAACTTGCGGTTGGGGAGGGCACACTGCAGACCCCTTAGGAACCTGAACGATTTGCCGTGTGTACCAAATTGTGCTTATTATTCCATCACTATGAGCATGATAGTGATGGATGGTAGATGAACTGCCAAACTAATCCCCTGCATTCTCTCTCTCTCTCTCTCTCTCTCTCTCTCTCTCTCTCTCTCTCTCTCTCTCTCTTCAATGCTGTTATGTTTTGGGAGCCAAAGGGTGTATGGAACTGTCTACCTCCTTGCGTTTACCAGCCCCCTTTTCCTCCCCTTCCCCCTTCCCCTCCACACGCAAGAGAGACCCTCCACCCACCCATAACACGTTTCTCGCGGACGAGTATATTGCGAACGATAGCTAATTTTTCGTACACCCACTTATTTGAAATAGTGTTAGCGATACAATCGGGGATTCTCGCACAGTCATGCTCCATTTACCTTCCGTTGTCAGCGTTTTGCTAGGCATCCCAAAAGCAGAAGGCGTTTCGAAGGATTTTCGCTCAGTTAAGTTGCTAAACTGTTCGATACGCAGATTTTTCTCCCTCTCTGTAAAATACAGTTTTTTTAATGTTTTGAATGGAATCGTTTGATTTCTTCCAGAGGGAAAAATCGCGAAAAGGAAGTAGTTTATATCTTCATAAGAATAATGGTCTAGTAAACCAACTTGCAACATTACTTTATAGAATTGCTTACCATTCATCATCTTTGCTTGACTTTAGAAATAGTAATCTTTTGGACGCAAATTAAAGAAATGTCTTAATAAAAACTTGTTGTAACCAGAGGGCTGAAGTCTCTAATTATGTTAGAAGAATGATGGGCTCCACCAAAGAGAAAATGATTTATGAATCGAGGAATTATTAAATACTCTTTGAAGCGGTTACAAGATCAAATGGAAGGAAGGGAAAATACTTTGGTTGAAATTATTCCCCGAGCTTTATAATAATGACGATGATGATACTTCAACCACAGGATGCGAGATTAATTAGAAGGCTTCAAGCTATTTAAACATTCCTGGTTTTGGTGATGTTTTTCTTTTCTCATCTGACTGTGGTTTCCTGACTGCATCCGAAAGCAACTGGGTTTCTCTGCCTGCCTTTCGATTTTCCACTTTTAAGCACTTTCAGTTATTTTTCATAGCTGGTTCATTCTAATTGAATGTATTAGATCTTAAGGGAAACCTTCAGTACCAGTATTAAAATTCGCCACAACAGCAGATACAGCGATGATTATCATTGACAATAGTTATTGTAATATTATTTTACATAAAGCGTCAAGTAGTTTATATTCTTAATATTAATAATGGTAACTGTATTGGTTATGATTGTGACATTGCCTGATTCTAGGTTTACGCTTTAGAAGGCTGACTTGTTAAGCGTAGATATGAATGTAACAGACTTGCCAGAGAGGACAAGGAAAACAAATTTGCTGGTTATTTTGTGTTATGGAGACGCTTGCGAAAATCGTGACCAACTTGGGTAAATGATTGTAACGAATGGGGTTGTGGGAGTTCTACCATTTGCACGATTTAGCAGAGCATATTATGATTTATGCTGTCGTAAACTTTAGTAGCAATGTGAAGGAAGTACTTGGTTGTTAAACTCATTATTTTACTTTTTTTTTTTTGTCATTTTTAACTGATTTTATGTCTGTTTTATTGTTGCTAAGGTTGCCATTTTTTTATAATTATTGTAATTGGTATTTTTGTTATTGCCGTTGTTGTTGAGATCAATTTTGAATTAATTTAATGTGTTATATAATCATTCTTGTAAATACTTCGAGGGAAATTGGTTTCCAAATTTTAATAGTTTTAACTTAATGAAGGGATATGTGCTTTATTTTCGAGGTTATGTAATGGCAGAAGTAAAGGTAATAAATGGTTTTACTTTATTTTGTCCCCTTTCATAAAGGAACCGCATTTTTTTTTTTTTTTTAATCTGAGAATGAATCGGCGACTCGAACCTGCAGTGGAATAGATCACAGATTTTCATGTTTATAGGTGTTTAGGTGGGAGCAACCACTAGGCTTAATACTAGATTATGGGTGTCACTGACGCATCAGCATGGAAAGAAAAGCTGAGTAACGATCCTAATTGGATCATAAGGACGGCTACAAGTCTGTGCCATACCTTCCTCGTACTTGTTAGAATGGTATTTTATGTACTATGTGATTATTGTTTAAATACTCGCAGAACGCATTTGGTTAATTGTTTAAATCCCCTTGGCTTCTCGAATTGTCTTCTCAGATACTTGATAATAGGTACTCTTACACATTTTTTCCACGGATTTGCTCAGTCTTGTCTCCTGTGACCAAAAGGCTATACTTTAAACAAAAAAGTAATTACAGACATTTATCTTCTATGTGTAATAGACAGTCTGGTCGC
>NC_089750.1:23442552-23450052 GCF_040412425.1 Macrobrachium rosenbergii
TTTTAACCGAGTTATATATTCTGGTTCCCAAGATGCGCATTTTTATCTCCTCTTCGTCGACGCCAGAACCGAAGAGTGAATTTCTTTATGTTCTGTTAATTACTTTTCTTAAGCGATTTGCATCATGATCATACGATTTTGATAAAAATGATAACCTACTTTGTTACAAAAACTGAAAATGTGGTTGCCCATTCTTTGTTTTAACGCACTTTTTTTTTTTCCTCTTAGTTCTAATACATTGCACCCCTATAAACCACCTGGCTTTGTTCTGTCTAAGTCATCAGACATAAGTTTTCTCCGTGTAATCACTATGAAAAGTGCTTTGGGAATATGTTGTGGGAATACCTGTTTTCAAATTGTACAGTTGTTGCTAATTTATTATTCCGTTCCCCATTGTTCAGGAAATTAACGTGTAACTTTTGATTAGCTAAACATTTTCGCTAAACTGGTAGGTATATCACAAGTCATGGACATCGGTATAATACTAAGTGTTACTTTTATGATATATAGTTACGTTTCCCTGAATATTTGTAGACTTTTGCTTCCTGATTAGTCATAGAGTACGTGGTTGAAGAGTTTATTAATTAAGAAGCTAAGTGAAACAAGAAGATGTGATTTTCAGACTCTTTGAACGTTGGCTGTTGAACCTACGTGGGTGCGACAGGGAAACGCCTTAGTGGGTGTTGGTGAGACATTAGCGTCACGGCAACATCCTTATCCATTCTGCAAGAGGAAAGAGAGGTCATTAACTCTCTCTCTCTCTCTCTCTCTCTCTCTCTCTCTCTCTCTCTCTCTCTCTCTCTCTCTCTCTCTCTGTCGGGTTATTGACAATTGACGGAGTACATTAGCATACCTCAGTAATCTCTTGTAATTAGTAGCTTCTAGCATAGAATTTGTTGCGCCCAAAAGTTGAAATGCAGTGCGTTTCGTTTAGAATGATAGTTTATTTCACTACCTTAATTTCGTTGGAAAGATAAACAGTTCCATCATAGCTGTGTGGTATGCATGCGATGATCAAATTAATGAGAGTTTCAGTTTCAACAAAGGTAATGAGTTGTTCTTGTTGGGGAAATGCCAGAAAACAGTTGACAATGTTGCAGTGTGTATGTCATTCTTAAATGTTAATTTTTAGTGTGCCGCGACTGTGTATTTAAGGCTAAATCTTCATTATGACAGGGACACTTACAAAGATATGTTTTCATCCGTGTCTCAATATCTCAAACAGCTTAATGGATTTGGATGGACAGGGGTGAAAACAATGATTGGGTGACTCTTTCAGAAGATAAACTTGTGGACGTGAATGATGCGACAATTTGTCGCCTTGGGAGACGACTCGTTTTTAATTAACCTTTAAAAAGGAGTAAAAAAAAAAAAAAAAAACGGCAAGCCCACACAGATTCAGTAACCAATTTTAAGGATAGCTTTTGTAATGAAGTCTAATGGAAGTTTCCGCCCACTTGCAAGATTTGTAGAGGATCCCGGTAAGTGACCACTTCGGGTGGACAGTTATCCACTCGTCCAATATCAACCAAAATGTAAACTTCTTAAGAAGGCCCCTTGATGAATATGTGCCAAAATTCACCTTAATCTCTGCAGCCGTTGTTGGGATGAATTGCTGATAGACACGTAAAGAACCTGGTAAAAACGTAACTTCCTAAAAACCTTATCGGCATAAGTAATGATCAATGAGAAATTCACTTAGAAAAGATGATTCGTGATCAGAAGCTGAGTAGTAATCATCATTGTAATTGTGATAAATATTTGCTTTTTAACATTGAAATTAAAATGAGTTAAACTTTGGGGTCAGTAAAATAACTGACAGGTTTGTCCCGTTCTTTGATCTCCTGGGGTACCTGATTTTATCTTTCACTTTTAATAAGTTTCCAAAATGGCATCATACTCCTACTCAGGCTATGTTCTCTTTCACAGAGGCTCTGTTTACTAAAACTAGGAGAGCGTTTGCGTTACACTGAATTAACGATATCAACACGACTCAACCAAAATGTGTCATCCTATTATCGGGGAATTACCTTCATGCGCAGTGTAACTCCAGAGGTTTCCGTGGCTGTAAATTCCTTTTCACGTGCAATATGAGGGAAAGAGAAAAGGAATGCGGAATTCGGTGGATGTATGGGATAGCCTGGGGTGCAGAATGGTTCAAATGGGGATCATGTAGTTTGGTAGTTGAGCGGAGTTTAATAGCAGCGTCAGCTTCCGCCTCAGGTGAACAGCAACTCTTTGTGGCCACGAAGGTCGCCCTCGCATCTCTTTGCTCTTGACTTTTGCAGCTCTTAATGGCAAAGGATCAGGTCATCTGGATGATGTTTTTGGGGAAGAATGTTCTGGGTATAGCATAAAAAAGACCACTTTTTTTCTTTCTTCAGTTTCTTGTCGTGAATGAGTTTGAGAGGGCTGTAGGCTGTTTTACAGAATTGATGTTCATGTATGTTAATTGTAATTATTTTTGTTATTTTTCTGTCACTAAAGTGCATAGAACCTGATGACAGAAACACACAACACGCTCTATGTGTGTGTGTGTGTGTGTGTGTGTATAAACTTTTTTTCAAATACTGTGCTAGCGTTAAAAAATGCACTTAATTAGAAAGCCTGCTTGGTCATTATGCGGTATATATAAAATCGGTCTACGTATGTAATGCATGTTTATTATAGTGTATGTTCCTTCAAGCATTGAATTGCGTTTCCAAGAAGCTTTACCTGGAATTCGGACTTTGCTGAAACTTCTTTCGTTTTTAAATTGAACATTTCGGAAAGTTCAGCTCATGTGGCGCGTAATTCAAGTCATTAGGAAGAGTACATTTTTTTTCTAATGCAGATATAGATCTGCGATTTACTAATAGAGGTTCCCAAATGGAAATGTAGTTCTGAATTTTATTTAGTTATTGAAATTCCTATTCAATGGTGTATCATCAATAGATATCCGTTGAAAGTATATTGTAATTCGTTAGTCATTTTGATTATTGATAATACATATATCTGGTAAAAGTGACCAGTTTTATATATATACACATATATATATATATATATATATATATATATATATATATATATATATATATATATATATATATATATATATATATATATATATATATATATATATATATATATATATGGGCTTGTTGGCGCGCACTACGCGTGCTGGAACCCGACGCTGCTGTCTCCCTACCCTCCCGTTCCCCTGCCTACCCCTCCCCCACCCGAGGCGGACAAGCCGGTTTGCAGGGGAACCTTCCTGGGTGGCTGTGTCGTGTCTCCCTTACTGTCACCCGGGGGAGGACAAACAAGATCCACTCGGATTTTATATATGTGTGTGTTTGTTTGTTTGTGTAATATGTAATGTGTGTTTGTGTGCATTGTGCATGTAAATAAATGCACACGGTACTCATTCTTTTCCAGGTGTATTGAACGAAAAAAAAGTTCGTGCAAGATAATGTTATGATAATGACTAGAAGAAAACGAATGAAAAGAAATGTCAGACATACAGAATGAGGATGTATTGTGCGTGCAATGTCTTTATAAGAAACCATCTTTACCGGTATAAAATGTGAGTTAACTTTTGGAGAAACTGAAAAGAAATCATTCTGTGTTCACTTAACGTGGGTGATGCCCTCCCAAGGACAGGGCTGTACCTGCTCCCCCCGTTTAGGGGATTTCCTCGGCCTTGATTTGACTGCTTTTGGGCAGCAGTAGCTGTGCGTGATGACCAGACAAAATTGGGAGTAGTGGTGCTTGAGCTTTTCAAGCAGGTCAGTAAACTATAAGCATTTAATTTTTATTACTTCTTTCTTTTATTATAAAGATGTATTCGTTTTGTGGCCTTCAAGGATATGTTAAAGTATTCCTAATTTTTTTTTTTTATCTGTTTTCCATTTCAACGACAAGGAGCTGGAGGCAAGGAAAGAACGATGATCTTCACGACCATTTATACTTTACAGTTTTTTTTTTTTTTGCGTGTGTTTAAATCCTCCCTTTCTCTTGCTAGTTCCTTTAACCGTAAAATGTCGTGTCTATGTATTTCCGTGCGTTTGTGGAGTTTCGTTTAGAGTTATTGCAATGAAGTCTGCTGTTATCACCAAAAGAGAAAAATTTTATTTTTATTTTTGGCATGTTTCGACGCTACTCGATAAACACGAACACTTTTACTCTAATTTTATACTCTGTATCAATAGATAGCTATCTAAAAAAATGATTGGTTTATAAATTGAATTTTTCCTGGAAGGATATTCTTTTTTTGGTTTAGATTGTGTGTGTCTGCGATTGTGTGTGTAACGGAATGTATATCCTGACAAAGGTGCAACGTCAGGAAAGTTTTCAGTATACTTTTCATCTGATATCACATTCCTTCCACGTAACTGTTCCTGTTGGCCATGCTTGAACAGATCAAAACCTTACACCTGTTCGGTGTTTTGTGAGAGAATCTTGCGTGGCGTGAAATTTGTTAACTTTACGAAGCTTTATTTAATTTTTCTCTATTTTTCGGAAGGTATACACTTACATATTCATTTGTTTTCAATGTATTGTAGATAGGTAATCATAGTGTCTCTTAAAGCAAATTTCGTCTTGGGTGGTCACTCCTTTAGGCAGTCACTATGTCATACGAATTTTGATTACTCAAATGGCCACAGGTTTTCTCATTGATTTCGATTCGGCTTTTGTTTAACTGTAACTGTATCGTTTCATGTTTCAAGGATTTGTTTTCAGGGGTTAATATTAGAGTAAACTGAAAATAAAGTATTTATCCGTGAAATTCCGTCTTTTTCTGTTTGTTTATTTTATTCCCGCGTTGGCAATCTCGCCTCCCTGGAAAGGGTCGGGGTTTCGGGAAGCAATGATCCGGAACGGCCGATGGAGGACCACATCCATAACAAACTGATGCTGCATCTTTGGTTGGGCTGCAGGTGGAGAGAGAGAGAGAGAGAGAGAGAGAGGTTGAGATTCTGAGAAAATCTCTTAAAATCCATTTTTTGTAGATCATTGAATGTTTATTTAAGGTTTATTTTTTTATTTTCTAAACTTTAATCTACGGAGTCTCTTATATAAGGTTCAGTGCAGTTTTTTCTTTCAGTGAGTTGCATTAAATATTATTTCAGAGTTGGAGTCATTGCTAAGTCTGTGCGCGTGTGTGATTTTTTCTGAGCATTTTAACAGCGGGGTAAAATATGTGTTTAGCATTTGTATCGCTTTGTAAATTTTAAGTTGAAAGTACTGTAATGTTTATGCATCTTCTATAGTTTTGAGTAGATTTTTAATCCTCGCGTAAGTTGTTCCTTTTCAAATTGTATAATTTTTAGAGATCATATTTACAAAGTCTGTATAAAACTTTAAATCGTATTTTTGTACATTTTTTCCATAAGTGACCTGTAGCGTTTATTCCACCGATCTGATCTTTTAATGTATCTGACCGAAAATCTCTTGTGAAACTTTTATATTGGTGGAGTTGTAACTACGGCCAAAACGCCGGATTTTCGCCCCACTCCCCAACGCGCCCTCCACTGTTTTGCAACCACATTCTCTTTACACATTCGATCTCGCTTTTCATATTGAAGCTCAGTGGAATCGCCGATAGAAGCAAACCTTCAGCCTTTTATGGTCATCCTCCTCCTCCTCCTCCTCTTGGTTGTGGGACGGGTTGTCCATTGAAGGTTTGAGGCGGGACGTTGCATACCAATGAGAACGAGCATAGACAATCTCCTCCCCCCCCTTCCCCATCTCTCTCCATGCCACTATTGTGTTGTACATCTCTCTCTACAACGTGGACTATCTCATTCCAGTGCTAGGGAACTGGGAAGTGAGCTAGGAGAAAAGGCGATTATGGGTGAGGATAAGCTTTTATATCACTTTCTCAACCCACGACGTTTCCTCGGGTCAGCATGCATTGTTCATTTTGTCGTGTTTTCATCAAAAGATCGTAATAAGTTTTTTATTGTAAATTTTCACCGCTGTTGAGACCTTACCATTTTCATTGTCACCTAACTATTTTCATTCGTTGCATTATTTTATATATGCTGTTTAGTTAGTGGTTACAGAATGGATTAGCTAAATGTTACAGATACGAGCACTTTAGTGTATTTGCGGTTGTAATGCACTTTGCTGTTTTGCATAGTAAAAGATATGAATTGTTGCTATCGTAGGTCTTTTGCTCTCCTGCGATAATAATCCTTCCATTCTCATCAAGGGACTTCATATAATAGGGAAACATGACCATATAAACTTCAGAATAAATGAAGGATAGGGATGAATACAGTTAACCTTTGACCTAACAATATCTGGAGAAAAAAAAAATCAAGCTTGTGAGGGCATACAACCAAGTGAGCAGTGTCCACATACAGGCGTGGAACTCCAAAGGACACCGTTTCCAAAGCAATTCATGTATAAGAAGGAACAGAAATGCAACCTTAGTATGGAGTTAGAGTAACCATCTCATTCAAGAGGGCGAAGGCTTGTAACCCGTATTTGTGAGGAGTACAGTGAAAAGGCAGTCTCCAGCTTTGGGAAGTGTGCATGTTACAGAGGCTGGAACCACAGAAGCTGTGCTATCTATATATCAAGCACACCTTTACCATGTTGGCGTATTTAGGCTTCCGTTTGTATTGTAGTAAATTATAGGTACCACTGTCGGTGTGCTCTTGTCGACTTCGCACGTTACAGACATGTCCGTTGATTTTCAGAAGTTGTTTACTGTTTGATATTTTCATGAATTAATGTCATATACCTCTGAGGATATGTTAGGTCATACCCCACGGTTAATTTTGAATATTTAGCTTTTTGTTAACGAAAATGCTAATAAATTATCGTTCCATGCTGATAGATTCACTTTTATTCCATTCTAACATAATTTCGTTATAAACTTTGCAATTTATAACTATATTAGAATTTAAATGATGCCTTTAACTGGTCAGATTTCTTATGTAGGTGATCGCTTTAAACATTTAGAATTATATGCAAGAATTCTGAGTATAATTAAATAATAATAATAATAATAATAATAATAATAATAATAATAATAATAATAATAATAATAATTTTCCGGGAGAATTAAGTCTAACTCTTACTGTAGTGACAAACGAAATATGTCCAATTAATATCTAATATTTACATCTAAGGAGGGACAGACGGAGAGAGAGAGAGAGAGAGAGAGAGAGAGAGAGAGAGAGAGAGAGAATCTGCAGTCTCAGTAATCAGCTAGGACTGGGCTTCTGCTGTTGCCAGAGCATTGAGCAATTTTTTGTCACCCTAAACAAGGCTTTTCATGGTAGACTTTTTTCTTACTTAATGATACCTATTTTTTCGTGGTCATGCAGTGTAAATGCAAGTAAAATGCTCTACCAGTGAGCATCATAGTGCGAATCCTTGTTTTTCCTTATAATTTGTAGGCAGTTTCTTATTCTGTCACTCTGGATCTTAGTTTTGAGTAATGAATTAGGGTGAGGAGATCCTTTTTCGCGTGGTTAACAAAGCTTCTGTTGTGGATATACTTCT
>NC_089750.1:23452552-23465052 GCF_040412425.1 Macrobrachium rosenbergii
CGTTCAAGTTGATGGCTCGTTAATGTGAGTGATCTTTTACGTGGTACTGTTAACTCATGTTAAATACAGCCGTTCATATATACATCCACCATGACGAAAAGTCAAGTTATTGGAGTTTGTGAGCAAAATGCTTTGATTTTTTTTTAGATCTCTTGAAATGATATGGCCACTTATATATTGTCAGCCCTTTTTATTTTTTCTTAGTTTGAATTTCATTCGCCAAACACGATTAAGTTCTGCAGCAAACATTTTAATAATCGTAGTTGTTTCCAATGTTGTTGTTGTTGTGCTTCCTGTGTTGGTGGTGGTTGTTGGGGAATTCGCCTTTGGTCCTATTTTTCTTGCAGTTATCTGAAAGCTCATGACTTGTCTTCTTCCACTAGATAAACTTGTCTCTTTTCCGCGTGTTATCTTTAGTGTTTAGAGATTAATGGTTGACAGGTTTGAGTGGGAACATATTTTTAGAACCGATTGAGCATTCTCCAACAAAGACCAGACTTCACCCTTCATTTTTCTCTTTATTTTGACGTTAAAGAATTTTTTCCGTGGCTGATTCTCTCTCTCTCTCTCTCTCTCTCTCTCTCTCTCTCTCTCTCTCTCTTTTAATAATTTTAAGAGTTCACAGTATATTTAATTATCTTTGAATGAAATTCCGTTTTTTATAAAATGCAGTCTATCATTATTGCTATGAACATTATCATTATTATTATTGATATCATTGTAAGCCACAGGATTTGACAGAAGTTATTCGTCTTTTATTTATCGTGCTTCATCTCCACTGAGACTTGTATGAAACAGCCTCTCGTTCATGTGGATGTGTTTTTAGAAAGCTTCAGTCAAACATTGATTCTAGATGATGAAACAAAGCCTCGGTGTTTCTCCACTCCGTCACTTGTCCGTGACGTGAAAACCTTCACAGTCCCGTGATCTAATTATTCTTCTTCAGCTTCGGATGAAAAAGAGAGCGTTCATGTTTACTAGGAGTCATGAAGTGATGGCCTTTCGTTCTTTCTCATATTGATCGGAATTTTTTTCATTTACATCGAGGAGATGAAGCAATTTGTGTATAGATTGGCTATCACCTTATGTGACTAAAGCGGGATGAGGGAAGGTCCTTTACTGTTTCATGACTGAATGTTTTATTGTAAACGATTTTTTTTACTGGGTTCAAATCTTGCATTCATATAGAGATAAATACTTTCTTTCTTTCTTGGGAGAGAGAGAGAGAGAGAGAGAGAGAGAGAGAGAGAGAGAGAGAATTTTCTTCACCTTGGAACAGACGTATGCCATTCCAAAAATGGATATGTTCTGAAGATTTTGTAGGGTTTCGGCGTTGTCTCGGAGAGTAGAAGTTAATATGTATGAATTTTTTTAAACCAGCCAGGCAGTACCTTCATGTACTTCTCTAGCTATTTATACTTGATAGTTTTTCGTTTCTTAGGAGAGAAGGTCATCTTTCTTGGCATAATGGCAATAATAATGTTTTTATGTCTTCAACATTTAAAATAACTTTAGATATATTATCAGTGCATGTAACTCATTCTTTAATATCGAATTTTGTCCGTTTATATTATTTTCAAATATTGTTCATGCAATTTTTTTTTTCATTTGAACTGTTGATGTTTACACCTCGCAATCGTATGTTTTTACTGGCTGACTTTTTTTCTTTGTATTTTTTTTATTAAGGAACAGCGGGTGGTTAAACAATGTCTACATTTTAGCAAATTTTTCAGTGCGTATTTCAAAATTTTTTTTCTTCTGAATATTATATGTCATTTATTCACACTTTGGGTCAGTTCATTGACAGTATTCAAGTTATGGGGAGTGATAAACCCTAAAATATAATCCATGTTACTTAACCCCCCAAAAAAGGTTGGGTGAGATTTTTTTCTTTTTTTAAGGAACAAAGGAGTATACGAGTATGTAGGGGAATGGGAGGAAAGCAGAGTCTATAGAATGAAGGAGGTTTGTATACTTGGTATAATGGGTTTTTGGGTGGTCTCCAAAAATACCATTAAAGCTGTTCTAGTGGATGGATCCAGCAGACCACGATAATATGATAGTAGGAAGTGACCAGGCACTTCCATAAGATCCGCGTGGGCCTTCTTTTCACTTTCACAAAAGGCTGAATTATATTTGGTCATTTATTTGTATGGAAATCTGTTTATGTGTTAGTCTTTATTTTTTAAGCGTTTTCTGTCTTGGTATAGCATTATCGTGACTCTTTACATACAGTATATGTAGGACATCGTAATTTAAGTCATAATAATATAGTAAGTATACTTTGAAAGCTGATTTAGGTAATTTTAGTTTAATTCCCCGCCCCTGAGCCATTTATCTCTCAAATATTATCTTTACAAGCTTTTCACATTCGGAATATAACATGAGAAAATGTTTTGCAGCAAAGTATGTGTATAGTAATAAGAGATAAACAAATGGATCAGGGGTGGGGAATTAAGCTAAATTTCTCAAAGCAGCTTACTAGTTACACTTGCGTTTTTATTACGATTTGAAATACAATGTCCTACACATATGTGAATAGTTACGGCAATTTTATATTTTATACTCGTGTCCTCTCTGGTGTGAGTCCACACAGAAACTAATTATACGTCTGCAAATAGCATAATGTACGGGAGGATAGTAAAGTTTTGTAAACGCATAGAACAATTGGAAGAATCTGGAATCATGATGAAGGAGTAGTTTATGTAACTTTGTTGGCTCATAATACAGTATATGTATTCAATCAAGAGGTATTTGTTTTTGTTGATATTATTATGAAAAATTAAAATTGTGATAGAATAGCCAGGTTGTCATATGCTATTTTGTAATAGAGAAAGTTGTGTGTTAATGTAAGGGACACACTGGTTTAAGTGTGGTCCTCAACATTTTACAGTATTTTGCAAAGTTTCTTACAAACGTCAGTTGCATGAGCATTCGAAATATGGGCCGTGTTTTTTCATGGGAAGTTAGATATCATGAAGCGTAAGAGGGGTTTATTTTTCAGGTGCTCCTATTAGCTTCATGAAGATATTAATGTTTTAACTTCATATGTATTATGATGTTTTATGCTTACGTGATTTTTTTTGTGTATATTTATATATATATATATATATATATATATATATATATATATATATATATATATATATATATATATGTGTGTGTGTGTGTGTGTGTGTGTGTGGGAGATGAGCACATGGAAAGTATTTCACAGAATACACACACACATATATATACTATATACATTCACACACACATCTATCCGGACATGTATATACTACGTAAAAGAGGAGAGGAAGAGAATTGTCTGGTGTATAAAGAAGCTTTATAAAATGTGACGATACTCGCGAGAAATGACTGCCAGCGGTGTCCTTATCTGTTTTTATCTCTCGCAGCTGTCTTAGCTTCTTGCCTTCAGAGGAGCCCTTTCGTTTAGCTTCGCAAATTATGACTCTGTGCTTGTATATTATAAAACCTAAAAGTCGGTTATGTTTGTTACCGTGTTTACGCTTTGTTAAAGCAAGTTACATGGGTGATTTAGGAGCAAATGCGCTCGATAACATCTCGACTCGAAATAGCTTAATTTGTTGAGAATAAAAGGCTCGGCGACTGTGCTTGTATACTTTGGAAAAGATTTATTTATGGGAAAGCCCTGAGTGTTGTAAGAGAGAATGTGCGAAGGTTGTGAAGATACATAATAGCGGTTGTGACCTGTGAAGACACGAACAAATAGCACGTTTTATCTCTTCATCTCTAATGAGCCTAAGATCCAGCATCTATATCTTGCGGTCCAATTATAAAGCTTACGCCGACTATCCATAACCGTGAAGGGACCACTTAACGTAAAAGATAGCCTCCTCAATAGGAGGGCGGTCTGGGTATGGGGGTCGCGTGGGGCCAGGGAATCTCTCTCTCTCTCTCTCTCTCTCTCTCTCTCTCTCTCTCTCTCTCTCTACTTTTCTGCGTCTTTGTTTCTGCTTGCTACGTTTCCTTACTTGCCTGCTTTTGAACACGGTTTTCCATTAACCAGGGTATCTGATGACTACTAGGCTCCTGGTATGATCTGCGTGTAAAACAGGTGGGGCTCTTTTCCTGTTGGAGACAGAAGGTTATTTTCCCACCGTCATATTTTCTGTGCATTCAGTGAGGCTCGCATGATATGAAGAATTTTATTTATGTAGGTAAAGATTTTTTCTGGAAACATTTATGTATAAAATTTTATGTATGATAAAGGGTCGCGTATCCATTTCTATCATAACTAGGACAGTAGAAATTTGAAATGACGTACAAAGTATGTTGAGTTATTGTACAGTAGCTTTTCAGTACCGTAGTGTCAGCAGAGGAGTTGCCTGCTTCCTCTTTTGTGTGTCTGCTGGGAGTGCTATAAACCATGTTACCGAAGAAGGATGATTGCGTGAAAAAGTCGTGTGACCTCTCACAGTTTCATTCATTCTCTATCCGCTGGTATAAGAGTAGAACACTTGCAAAAGCTTCATGACGTTGGTGTTTTAATCGGGCGCATTTTCATGTTGTCTAAGCACATACATACATACATACATACATAAATAATACATACCTATTATTATTTTTATGATTATTATTTCAGTTGATGAAACCTATTCACGTGGAACAAGCCCACAGGGGCCATTGACTTGAAATTCAAGCTTTCAAAGAATGTTGGTTTCAGCCTTCCACTGCAGACCCCACACTGCAGCAGTAACTGATCATGATACAGAGCCAGTGATTTTTCATCGCCCGGGGGAAGACGCGACACTAACCACTATACCAGCGGACCACGTTGGTAAAATTCGTTTCTCCTTCGGCGAAATGAACTTCATTAGTTAAGAAAAACATTTATATGCAGATTTGTCGCTAATGTAACATGTTTGACACTGTTGAAATCCTATGATTTTGAAGTATAGAGTCTGTATCGAAGTTAAATATGACGACTAGTAATTTTATTATGCGATTTAAGTTCGGATTTAGACGATACAGGCAGTTCCTTTAGTATCCCATATGGCTTGTCAGTGATCATTCTTGTTATCGTAAATTTCTTCTTCCTTATATACCATTTTTTGTTCCCACCTCTAATCACTGTTAAGTAATTATTTTTCATTATCGTTACCTCTCTGAGTGGGCTTTATGACGTTCTCTTTATGTGTTCAAGACGCTTGTAAGTAGAATCTTCACAACACTATGACTCCTTTGTATCATCTCCTTCAAATATGCTCTTCAGTGTGGAGTTTATATATAAACATTATTTTATTATTTTTTAATCGTTTAGTGATGGTAACTTGGTTTGATAATTAAAAAAAGTAAAAAAAAAAAATAACGAGGTAATACAAAGACACCTGCATCCTGTCGATAGTAAGCAAAGGCTGAATTCCGTGTACAGGAATACCGTTGGACAAGATTTCATCCTCTCCGTCCCTCCATTAGCCAGCTAATCTCATCTAAGTGGAGTCAATTTACAAGCACTTTACCTACGACCAACTCCTGGGGCAGACAGGCTCAAGCATACATCCTACACCACTTCACATGCCTTCTGCTTTCGTCATCACGGCAGGGTTTCTTTAGTAAATAACTTATCCATTTCACTTGAGGAAGTTCTTTGGGCAGTGCGTAGTCATTTACGAGGGCTGTTTAGAAACGTGTTTTAATTTCACTCAAGGAGGGTCTAACCCTGGAAACGTTTTGTTGTTTGTCTTAGGGAGATACTTATGGAGACACGCAGACTTTTAAATGAAGGAGGTTCTTTTGGAACCGTATAGCCATTTCCCTCAAGGTGCATCTTTTCGAACCTGTTCGCCATCGTGGTTACCCTACGGAAGTGTTTATGAAACGTTGCATTCTCATCCCTTTCGCTTAATTTGTTTTTACTATTAGAGCCCGGAAAAGGGTTTCAAAGTTTTAAAAATAATGCAATTGGTGTTCTGGCATATGATATAGCAGGTTCTTAGGTCGCAATAAGATAAAGAATTATATGTGGAAGTGGTGGAAAGGAATGCGTTAGTTTCTGCTTTACTTGATATTTTCGTGATTATCTGTCCCACTCCGGAGGGTAATGGTCATAAAATATTAATGTTTTCAGTATCTTGAAACAATCTGGGGACATCATTTTCAGAGTCTCTTGAGAATCGTTTCAAAATCTTATACTGAATTTAACACATTAGTGGTACCTCGGGCGCTTGAAGCTCGAACATTTAGTCCTATTTTAATTTAATTTCAACTGTTCCATTTCCATCTATTTTAATGTAAAATCGCATTTCAAGGACATTGCAAAAATATTCATGGTCAGTTCTGTTTCTAATCATCTCAGTCTTTTCCTCTAATATTTTATATCTCATTAACAATTCTTGCATTTTTTAACCGGAAAATTGTACTGGGATTTTCGTGGAATTGTACGATTGGGCACGGATGCTATTTTACTTCTCTTTTAAGTGGAGGTATTCGCTGCCGGCGTAGACATTTTAAAATATATTCGGAAATGCATAAAAAGAAATGTACTAAGTAATGGTATCTCTGTTAACAAACAATATGTCGTACGCTCAAATCCTCTTTAAGTGATAGGATCATATAAATTTTCTCAGTGTATAAATTGTCTTCAGTTTTTCGTTCTTTTCTCGCTGTTTTCTCAGTCTTTTCTTAAGTGACAAGAGTCGTTAAGATGTGAGGCATGCTATGAAGGTACTGATTCATTATGGATAAAGCACGCACTTTTCCTTCCACACGCGAACTGCTTTGCATTTGATATTGACCACGATATTTTCTCGAAGAAAAGTAAAATCTTTTAAATTGGTTATGCAGGTGAGGGTAGTTACCCTGTGTGTTTTTTTAATCAGCCGTGTTCACACGGACCTTTTAAAACTACATTGCTGAATTTGTCAATCCATGTATGTTAAATTGTTAGCTTATTGCATTCTACTGTAACGGTTGAAATTTGCTGGCAGGTCACCGAAACTTGAAAGAATTCCGTATGCAGTTAGCTCTCCAAAAAGTTTGATTCTTTGATGAATTATGTCACTTTTTCACCGCGAAATTGGCAGCTGGCCATACCGACGATCAAATAGCTTCATGGGTGAATGAAGGGGATCAGCTGCAGGCATCTTCCTATTGCTAACGGTACCAAGTGAATCGCTTTACTGTTTTTTCTGCTCCCACCGTTTCTCTTGTGTTTTAAGTCAGTGCTGATCGTCTTGTCTCGTACTTGGTCGTACTATAGTGATGTTAAAAAAGTTAAGAAATTGTTTGGAAATGATAATAAATACAGTATTGCAAAAGATTTTCCCCTTGGAGCTTGCTTGTGATCATTATTCTGTATTTTAGGCCTGCGAGAAAGGAGTAGGAAATTCGATAGTCTGATATTTTGTTGGCGAATTATACTGAACCTAAAGGGAGGAAAACGGTAAGGTATCTGCTTTTTATTTACGGTCGTAGAATGCTTACAGATTTCTTTGAAGAATATCGAAGTCGTATCACAAGAATTTATCCTTATTATACCACAAGCATTTATAATTATTATACTAATCTACGTTCTATTAGAATTTATTGGTAAGTTTTGTAGATATCAAATTTATTTAATATGAGTGCTCTTTTTTATTCGTGTTTAAAAGGATGTGAAGAATTTTTTTAAAGGAAGGGCCGTAAAGCCATGAAATCCTGAAATTGAAAATCCGGTTAAGGATTCCGTGTTTTCTTAGGGATGCTTGGTTTTCTTCCTTTTAATGGGTAGGGTGTTTATTGCCGTACACGCTGTAATTACCGCTGACATCCTCTCTCACTCCTCTTTCACTCCGCACTGCTTGCCTTGAATAGCGGTCTCCCCGTGTGATAAACAAGGTATAATTTCGCCTTCTTAATTGATTCGTGCTTGCAAAAAAAGCTGCGTGATTCCCATGATGATGGAAGAACTACGTTGGCTATGATATGATTTGCCAATAATCGACCTCTCTCTCTCTCTCTCTCTCTCTCTCTCTCTCTCTCTCTCTCTCTCTCTCTCTCTCTCTAGGTGAAATGTGTATTTTCTGCACGTACTTCCCTTATATGTATATATATATATATATATATATATATATATATATATATATATATATATATATATATATATATATATATATATACATATACACATATATAATTATATAAAGACAAAATCTACGAAGGAAAGAGAAACACTGGAGTGCTGCGAGGCCTTTCGACTGTCGTCCTTTACTTACCAGACTGAAGAAATATAAAAGTATGTTTACAAAGAAAGCTCATATAAATGACAGATGGGGAATTACAAAGGAAAAAATATGTACCTGGAATCCAACACAATTGAAGAATTAGTAAAACTGCCAAAACAGGGTTAAATATTTAAGAGGTTTTACCATGGATTAGGATCAACCGTTCAGAAGCAGGGACACGACAATTAAAGATTATACACGGAGGTGACTGACCACCAAAAAATGTTAGTACAGTGCAACAAAATAATTCTCTTTTTTTTTTAAGCAATAACAATTTTTGCAAGGTGAACATTTTTGCAAATAAAAAATTATATTAGACATATGAATACATAGAAACTATTTATAAGGTAACTAATTTGTAATTAAGTCAGTGATTTTACCTTTTAGGTCATTCTTGAACATTTGAGGCTATCAGTCGAGAAACATGCCAAGCGCCATCCTAGGTCAAAGTATTTTTTAATTTAATTTATTATATTTTAAAAATGGCACTTGGCATGTTTCTCGATTGAAAAGCTCATTTTCTAATACAGGGGTCCAAATAATACATGCCAGGGCTAAGGTTAAAATTACAGCTGGAAGTAAGCTGTATAATAGCGGACTCCAAAAGATTTCTTGAAGAGAAATCTTTCATTCTGGCAATCACTGAACTTTCAGTCCAATTTATCCTGCGAGAGTTTTCACTTAAATGAATGAATATAGCATTGGGTATTTGTCCAGTTTTGCCTGAGTACTTATGTTGCTTAATACGTACATCTAAATCTTTGCTTGATTGGCCAGTATAAAAAGAGGGGCAGTCCAAACATGGAATTTTATATATTATGTTGTTGTTTTCTTTAGGACTTTTTTTTTATTAATATTCCTTTTAGTGTGCTATTATAGAAAAAAACGAGGTTGACATTAAAAGATTTTAACAGTGATTTTAAGTTTTCAAAACCACTAAAATAAGGCAAGCTAAGAATGTTTTTAGGGGTTTCTTTCTCCTTGTTACTTTTCACTATAAAACTTTTTGTGGGCTTTATTATAACAAATATCTAGTATATGTGAAGGACAGCATAAATCTGTCCCTATTTTTCTTATGTATTCAATTTCTTGATCCAAATACTGGGGACTGACAATGCGCAAAGCTCATAAAAACATAGAAGAAAAAATTGATATTTTGATATTAAGGTGATGGCCTGAGTAATAGTGAACTTAAGTTGTTGTTTGGTTTCCTATAAATACTGAATTTGCATTGAAATGGTTCACATCTAAGAAAGGGAGGCAATTGTCTTTTTCTAATTCTAAAGTAAACTTAATGGATGATACCTGGTTATTCAAATTAGAGAGTATATCATTTACATCAATACCAGTAGGCAAAACAGTTAAAATATCGTCATCATATCTATACCTCTTCAAAGGAGTATAAATGATATTAGGTCAGTATCGTTTTTCAAAGAATTCCATGTACAAGTTTGAGAGGAGTGGTGGTAAAGGGTCGCCCATTGCCATACCAAATATTTGTTGGTAAAATTCACCATTGAGTATAAACTTACAATCACATATGCACAACCTAGTGAGTGAAATAATATGACTTACAGATAGAGATAATTCATGATGGATTATTAGTTCATTACTAAGATACTCTAAAATGGAATCTATAGGGACTTTAGTAAAAAGAGAACAAATATCAAAACTAACGAATCTATTAGTGGGGCAAAAAGTGATTTTGTTTAATTTATCAACTAAATCTAGACAGTTATATAAGTGAGAATCGGAGATATTTCCAAGTAACCGGGACAAGAGCTTGGTAATATATTTCGAAAGTTTATATGATATTGAGCCAACAGTACTGACAATAGGCCACATAGGATTATTTTCTTTGTGCGTTTTTACTAATCCGTACAAGTAAGGTAACAAGGGAAATTTTACTGACAACTGACCTGTTTGTTCTTTTTATCTTTAAGGATTTTTTTCGCTGTGCTATTGAAATTTTTTATGACTAGATCAAGGGGATTTTTTGTTAGTTTTTGTAAGTCGTATCATCATCCAGTAAAAACGCACAGTACGTTCATTTCACCATCCTGTCGTCCTCCATTCTTTCCACATGACCAAATCACCTCAAACCACTTAAATCTATCCATTTACCCATGCTAGACTTTTACAACTTCTAGGGATCCTCACAAATCTCCCTTTAAGTTATTTTTTCAAGTTATTTTTGATATCACATATATTATGCAAACAAATCATCTCACCAACTTTAGTCTTAAGGAATTTTCATTCAACATTCACACCCTGCTACCTTCCGTGTTTTTCATATTCTGTGACTCACCGTTTTTGTTATCCTATCATCATGCATATTAAAAATGTTTCGATTCTACTATTATCCATATTAATTTCCGTTGCTCTATCTTAATTTTCATTTACCCTTATAGCCTTAAGCTTACTCACATTTACTCTCAACTGTCTCATCTTGCAAACATTTTCATACTCTTTCTCTAGCTTTTCTTTAGTATTACCATTAGTACTCTACCATATGCAAACATCAGCCATTTCGCACCCCAGTCACTCATCTACGTCCACTTTGGGCTCTCTGAGTTCTTTATTATTCCAACCATAGCGATATTTAACTGGCATAGACATAACGTACCTTTTCCCAGAGACACTTTCACACCAAAGTAATTACTTTCTTGTCTGAATATTTCCTCTCAAATTTTGCCGAATCCATAATAAGTTTTAATTGCTCTCTCTCAGCGAATTTTTTTTATATTATACCATCTCAGTTTCCCGCCACATTGTCTCTATGAAGCTTATCATAGCATTTCTGTGTCTATGTAGGTCACCTAGAGCTTTTTCCCTTTACTTTTAACCTCCTCGCTGAGCGGGGAGACCTTAAATTGACCTTAGCGCTCGTGGAGGTGGCATTTTTAGGCCTTACCTGTGGTAATGTAACTTTTCTGTTGAGTCTTAGGTTGACTTGTGGATACTGAGCGGTTAACCCTTGCGGTTGCTGATGAATAAGTCAGAGGGAATTTTCTTTGTCACAATAAGGATGAAATGAGAAGTCAGGAGGTTCAAAGGAATTGGGTTTTCTTTTTTTTTTTTTTTTTTTTTTTTACCATTTTTAACATTAACTTTAATCTGAACAAAAACTTATTTATTTAACTTTCGTATTTTCATTCTGTTTTCGTAAATACGATACGTCCGTCATTATTATTGTTCGTGTATAAGTAGAAAAGACAAGTCTTCCCATGCACCAGCAAGCGAGGTTGGGTACCTCCCTCTGCGGTGGTTCCAATGTTATGCCGAGGGTCGTGACAGTAACTGGATGTTAGTTATAGCCGAAGTGTTTCTTTCAAC
Organism: Macrobrachium rosenbergii; assembly: GCF_040412425.1. NCBI lineage: Eukaryota > Metazoa > Arthropoda > Malacostraca > Decapoda > Palaemonidae > Macrobrachium > Macrobrachium rosenbergii. The sequence goes on from NC_089750.1 coordinate 23,464,114, forward strand.
ACCTTGCAGACACCTTTGATGCCGGTCACTAACCTGTAAAAGCAGTCTCTCTCTCTCTCTCTCTCTCTCTCTCTCTCTCTCTCTCTCTCTCTCTCTCTCTCTCTCTCTCTCTCTCCTTTCCAACAATAACTTTGCCCTTAACAGGGATGGTTCTATTGAAAATACGGAAGTGGCTAATTTGTGAAGATTTTCTTTGCCTTGACTTTATATATATATATATATATATATATATATATATATATATATATATATATATATATATATATATATATATATATATATATATATATATATAGTGCGTGTATGTGTATTTCTTTTCTGTTTTTTGCAACGCAAATATTGTGTCCGGCTGCAGCCCCATTCCACACCACACAGGGCAGTGAGAGTGCTGTATTTTCCTGGCATTTCACAGGAGTGAATACGTGGTTAACAGTAGCCTTACAGGAAAAGACTTATCTGCTATTTAAGAGACATCTTGTCTCACTAAGTGTTCCACAACCTTTTACTGGGTAATCCTCCGGCCTGGGTTTAATTTTAACTCTACCCCAGATCCATCGCTATTGTCTAAGGTAGGAATGAACCTGGTGTACCCACTTTCCACAATCATGATAACAGTCCACTGTAAAAAGACTGACTTGAAATGTGTTTGCCATTAACCTTAAAAAGAGGCTTACCTGCTCTTTAGTGGGCATTTTCTCACGTAAGGGGTTCACAGCTCTTTAGTAGGTGGTCCTTTGCCTTGAACTAACTATTCTGTATGGAGGTGGAGTGTGGATGTGAGTGAAAAAGAAAGATGAAGTTTGAAACTGTAGAAATGAATTCTATGCATAGTAAACGTGACATACAGTACTTGTAAAATAAGAGGATGAGAAATGTGGAGGAACATACAAGACTTGGTAAAAAGCGATGTGGGTGAAAGTTTGTAAGATGGTTTAGTAA
>NC_089750.1:23470052-23475052 GCF_040412425.1 Macrobrachium rosenbergii
AACAATGACATGTCTTGTGTATACATTTTTATATAAGATATTTGTTCGCATGGTTTTTACAAGACTAAATAACGAATTTTTCTTCCTCAGGTATGTTCTTGTGGTCTACTAAATTCGGGCATCATGTAATCCGTAAGTCAGACATTCTCTGTTCTCTTCAAATTCTGTTGTTCTCGTTCTTTTCTTTTGTCGTACACACGACTGCGATTTCATTACAAATTCACTCTCATTGTTATGTGTAGCACAAAGATACTGCTTATTAAATTTTTATTTCCGAACCCCTACCCTTGTTATGAAATCAACGTTTGAAGGAATCTATCTATCTATCTGTTAGAATAAGAATTATGTGTAATGTCAAGAAAATAGCGTGAGCCTGACATAAACGGAAACTGCGATTTGCTTATCAATATTCTTTACACAAATACAGTTCGTAATTAATGATGCCGATGGATAAAGATGAACATCTGGCTACCTGAAGGCGTTCCGTGATTGCGAACCATATATCCACAAATTACGCAAATTATAACAGATGTCTTAACCTTAAAAGTCCAGAAGGGCAGGCAGAATTCTTGCCATAGGCCTAAAAGGTGCCGGTGCAGGTAGTGACGAAGCTCCCCGATTTTCGTAAGCCCTCGGTCCGCCTCCCCCAGTTGGTATGTGACAAGGAGAAGGCTTGTGGTGGGCGGATGATGTATGATATGAAAGAGGAGGCGGTTATGTGTTAGTTAAGCCAGCAGCTACCATTTACGTGGTTGTGATATTGTTTGCATTACATAGATCACAAACTTTTGACAGACTCTGTGTTTGTTTTTGTTTCTCCTATGGTTATTTGTTAAAATGTGTTCATGTCTTGTAAGTACTGAATCACAAGTATATATTTCTCGTGCAGGGCTTTCAAATTTTATTTTTCAGTGTGTTCGTCCTCCAGTGAAATTCGCCATTTCCTGGGAATTTTATTTGTATTTTTTTTTAATTCTTTACAATTCTGTTTCTCGTAGTAATCGGAGTGCAGAGTAGCCTACCTAGGTAACGTTTTGATGGGGGAGTTTGTTCGTGTCATTAGAGTTCCATTTGTTTGTCACTCGCGGTGTTTTTCCCCTTGTGCAGAGGAATTCGCAGATATTGAGTTTCATCATCAAATATATAATGAAGACTAAAATTTATTCAGTTAATAAGAATAAATGGTAAATTTTAAGAAATTTATTGTGATTTATGTTTGTTATCAGTATCCAGAAGTTTAGACATTCGTGTTCTTTTTTGCGTTCTTTTATTTGATGATATCGAATGACTTGAATGCGTCGTTTGTAACGTTCCCCATTTTTCTTTTCAACTGCTGCGTATTTCCATTTCTTGAAAGGTGATAAAGAGAGACATCGTATCTCATAGAGCTCTCGTGTAGAGTTCTGTGCTGCCTCCCTGGAATGTGTAAGTAGGCCTCTTACGATAAGGGCTGCCTCTTCGAAGAGAGCGCTTCAGTTCATTTCAAGTCTTCGTTTGCTTTTAGCGCTTGCTTGAGTGGAGCTTTTGGTTTTTTATTTATTCTTTAAAGAAGTCTGGGAGATATTGTTTATGACCTAGCGCTATCTCATTTTTTAGAATTAAATATTGTTACTTTATTGTTAAAGACTTTGATCAATTGAAAGTCAGTTCTTACATGGCAGTTTTATTGCATAGCCTTTATAAATATCTTTTCTAATAAATGTTCGTTAAAGCAAGTGCAGTTGTTAAGAACCCCTATGGGACAGGAGTTTGAATATGCAACAATCTTCCAATATTAAAGCACTTAACAAAAATACACACACACAAATATGGCAGCATGACTGGAGATAATTTTTTGCATTTTACCAGAAATGAAAATAGAAGAAAATGTTTGTACGCGCAAGACATACAAATAACTGAGAATTAGAAATGAAAAGGAAGAATGAATTTGGCAATTCAGAAATCGAATAGATTATTCATATGTCGCTAGGAAGCAAAATGTTAAAACATTTTGCATCTCTTATGCGTCATTTGTAATTCACAGGAATTTCAGCAGTGTTAACATATTATGAATAAACAGTGCGTCTTTACGTCTCTATCGCGAAGATACGTAATCATTATACAATGGACTAGGGCGTTTTACTGAAATAAAGAAGTCATCAGCCTATGATGTGTTTACCAAGTAACCATAAGCTATGATGTGTATGCATCCGTTAGGTCGTTATTCTCTCAGTATCTCCGTCTGCGTTGTTCCAGCACATTTTCTAGAAACTGAATAGATGACGGGCGGTGAGAAGTGATTGTCGAACTAATATCCAAGAGTGGCAAATACAGTGGTCATCTTAATAAGTCTGCTTTAAGATCAACAAACCGCCACCATCGGAAGAAAGCCAGCCCTGACATAGACTCAGTTGTAATGCTTCAAAAAAGCGTACATACTGGAGATTTGTCTTGCTTGTGATTTTATTTATTTGATTTATAGGAGGTCCTTAGGCCTGCTGCATCTTGTTTGGTCATCCCAGGTCACAGAACATGATCTAGCTCTCATGAACGATGCTCTTGTATCACAAAATGTCAAAGGGACCAGTGCCTGAGAATACCTTCCTGCCAGTTGGAAAGTGTCTTGTTTTGCACGTCCCGGAAATACTGCTGGCTAATTCCATTTGTCACATCGTAATGGTACAGTTGGGTGTGTTTTCACTGAAAATACATAAGTCTTAATATATTAAATTCTAATTGTGCTGTTAATATTAAGCCTAATTTAAAATTATTATTATTATTATTATTATTATTATTATTATTATTATTATTATTAATCAGTAGATGAAGCCTATTCATATGGAATAAGCCCACAGGGGCCATTGACTTGAAATTCAAGCTCCCAAAGAATACGGTGCTCATTAGGAAGAAGCAAGAGGAAGTAAAGGGAAATAGAGAAAGAAGAGATACCACTTATTAAAAAAGAAAAAATAAATTAATAAATAGATAAACAGATAAAAATGTATTAAAATGCAAGTGTAGTAATGCATTGCATTTTCGCTTGAACTTCAGAAGTTCCAACTGCACGACATCCTCTGGGAGGAATAAATGATCTCTGGAACTGAGAAGTTCAACAGTAAGGTACATTTACTGCATATTATGCTGCTGTTTAGCGAAGTGGAGACTTTACTACACCCACGAGTGTTGCATCATCGGCATATTGAACAATCTTGTTTTCCAGGCCAACAACCGTATCACTTGTATACGCTAAAAATAACAGTGGACCAAGAACACTGCCCTGTGGAACTCCAGACACAACAGGTTCTGGTTCACTACAGATCCCGTCCACAGCAACTCGATGCTGCCTATAATAGCATTAAACCAGAGTTTTAATAAGTAAAATTTGTTAGCAGATGGTTAAAGGACATATCACCGTGTACGTGTGTGTGTGTATATATATAATATATGTGTGTCTGTGGTTATGTATGTATTGCATCAAGTCACCGAAGACGTTTGATGTTTATAACTGCATCCATCCAGGAGAAAGTGCTCTGTTCTAGTCAGTTCTTTTCACCCTTCTGGCTGAATGCTAATATGTGTAGTCTTCAGTAAGTGGGTAAAGACCGTCCATCCGTATTAGACTTAACTATTTCTTCTTTTACCATTTTCCCTTTTCCATCAGGTATTTGTTAGTTGATGTATTTAATTTGCAGGACCGTCAGGTGTCAGCTTTCTCTTAAAAAGCTGGATTTCGATGCTTTGAACTTGATGTGCAACTGTTCAGACGAGCCAGTGAGCTTCGTGTTTGATATTCTTTGACCATGACTCTAGGCAAGAGGTGTTCGGGGCGCACGCCATTACCGGCTGATCTTACTCGATTGAATTGAGCGTATAATGTAGTGATTGTGCTTTGATTAACTCCCACTGAATTCCGACAGGGAGAAGAATGGATTCCATTACTCTGAATGAGCGAGGGCAGCATCACAAGTCTCTCCCACAAGGGTCCTAAGGTGGAAAGGGTGAAATCCCGAATGGTCCACTTAATTGAGAATGAAGGGTAGAAGGAACCCCTTCTGGAATTCTTCACTTTACCTTCTTTGGAACTGGCGTGTAATTTTTCTACGACATTTATTTCCTAAGTGCCTCAGAGAGTATAGTTGACGTTGATTAATTATTACTTAAATAAGACTTTTTCATTCTTTCTGCTTTTGCTCTTATTTATACATTTTTCCTTTCCTTTATTTACCCCGGGATTTTTTCATGTTTCAGTATTATCTTGGTGATAGTGTATTGCTTGTGTTTAGACTTTAGAGTTCGGTTAAGGGGCTTTGTCGGAGAGAGAGGGACGATGACCGTAGAAAAATAAGAAAAGTAATCATTAAACAAAACTAAAGTTTTAGCAGTTGAAAAAGATACTTTAGTTGTCGCATATAAATGTTTTTGTTATTTTCATAAATAATATACAAAAAACATAAATAGAAAGAATGGCTCTTGGTTTAAATCCGTTAACACAGAAATTGTTAGTAACTCTTTCCACACCGGCAAAAGTCAATCTTTAAAAATGTTTAGAGATGATAGGACCATGGAAACACGGGGGATGCCGTAGTTGCGAACTTTAAGACGTTAAAAGGATGAAGAATTTTTCGAAGAGACTGCCTCTGGAGTTCCTAAGCTTGTTTACAGTTACCTCTGCTGTATATGTAAATTTTGTTTTGCCAACGACTTGTAATCTTGGCTGAAGGCAGTTGTATTTCTTCACTTGTTAAAACTATATTTGAACAGAAACCCGTGAAAAGAAGAAACATGCGTTTCCGTACTGCAATAGAAAATCGCTCCACGCTTTTCTTCGTTTCATTGGAGCTCTGTGGGTGCATTACCGACAGGGAGAGACGGCAATTTGTGGTTAATCCACTTAAGTGAGTGTACTCAAGAACTTTCAGCGATGAGGTAGACTCCTCCTCATGATCCAGTTAAGGGCTGTCGTAACCTTTTGTGTCCTAGTGTTTCCTTAACCCGTGTCTCTTCAAGAAGGCGCTGTTTGT
>NC_089750.1:23477552-23482552 GCF_040412425.1 Macrobrachium rosenbergii
TCATATACATATACACATTCATATACATTTACATATACATGTACATGTATGTGTGTGTGTGTGTGAAGCGGAATCGCAAAACTTTGGCTTGATAAGAAATTTGCACGAGGGAAAAATGGAAAAACTAAGTACTGAGTACTTTTGATTAATTTACCTTGAATAATGTGTAAATTACACGAAAGTACTCCGTGCCTAAGTTTTTCAATTCTCCTTGTGGCGAACCTGCATATATATACAGTATGTATATATATATATATATATATTTGTGTGTGTATATGTATATAAATGCAACCCTTTGGGGATAGGTGGCTAGCAGGATTTTCTATCCCTTTAATTTAGTAAAATTTTTGTTATTTAAACATGGACGCATATCATTTTGCCTGTCAGGCAAAATAATATACTAGCCTCTTGCTGTGTAGCACGCAGGTCACCAGCTTGATGAGTTGCCACTTGGTGCTTATCAAGCGCTGTCCGAAAATTCTGGGAAAGTTTTCAAAAAATTTTTCCCATACATATATGTATGTGCTTACATGTGCGTGTGTACGGATATGAAAGGTTTTATATTATTTAAACAGTCACGGGAAAATTTTTTCGAAAACTTTCCCAGAATTTTTCGGACAGCGCTTGATATGCTGTAAATATAGCACCAAGTGGCAACTTATCAAGCTGGTGACCTGCGTGCTACACAGCAAGAGGCTAGTATATCAAGGAAAATGATATGCATCCATGTTTAAATAACAAAAATTTTGCTGAATTAAAGGAAAAGAAAATCCTGTTATCCACCTATCCCCAAAGGGTTGCATTTATTCGACTGCGTGTTTCACAAGTAGGATGTTTCTTGGGTCATACCTGGAAAAGACTTCATTAAAAAAAGCCTGGTATGGTAAAATCATACAAAATTATTACCATTTTCATCGGAAGAAAAAGTTTTCTATTCATCAAGAATGACTCTCTTCCAAAATTCATCTCCCACTGAATAGTTCAGCAAAGCAAACCCCAACCTACTTTGCAAGTGGTGCTCCATCGGCAGTGATGTCTTCCCAACCTACTTTGCAAGTGCTGCTCCATCTTCAGTGATTTCTTTGCAACAATATGATGATGTATAGCCTATTGGCCTTGTGTAATCTGTTGCGGATTGTTCTAGCACTAAGTGGGAATAGACATTCAGACTTACTAGCGACGGCATTTGTTAAGGGATTTCTCATAGCACCCTCAATAATCAGTTGTTCTTGTTGAACAGTAGAGCATCTAAGCCGCTCATTTCTAAGGAAATTCGTTGTTTTTTTTTCCGTTATATCGACCGATAGACAGTTACTTGCTGACTCCAGGCTATTGTGCAGTCTTACTTCCAGAAACACTGACCTTGTGCATGTTGACGATCAATGATCCGAGGAGATAAGGGGTGTGCGTTAATGACCGACTCGGGCTAGATTTTCCGCCCACGTGTGACGTCATAAGCAGAAAACTGTATTTCATACGAATCTTTACTTGCATGTAATTTTAGTTTAAACATGAAGAATATTTGGAGTTATGAATTAATCATTATTTTTAGTTTTTAGTATACCTAAAAAAAAAGGAAATAAATACTATAAATGCTTGAAAACCAAATTGTTTTATCCCTCACCTTGGCTGTGTTCATCGATAAATGCAGTGTTCGTTTTGAAATATTTCGTTTAACTTCGTCTGTGAGGCAATTTCCTCTTTTTTTTCAGGATTGCATTTGTTTTGTGATTAATAATCTTATTATAACAGTAAGTTTTATCTTACTTTTGTATTTCCGTGGAATAATTTACTTAATAGTGAACGAAAACTTGTTTACAGCACTATCAGAAATTATTTCCGTGACTGTGCTTGTACTGTTGCAGTATCTATTTAGTAAGTCCACTTATGATGATGATAAAATATAGGAAGAGTGTAAGTTGCAGACTGTAAAAACGAGACTAGTTATCAACTTAAAACTTTTAACTTTGATGTGGTGAAAATTTGTCAAATCATCACTTAGAAAATTTTGAGACAGGTAGTTTAAAAGATTTTATAACTTTATTATAGTTGTGAAGTAGACTTGCATCTTATAATATTTTAGTGTCCTCTGCTGTATTTTAGTCTGAAGAATTTTGAATACCATTTACTGGTATTTTGGAATGTTACACATTTTAGGTATGTTGGACTTAATGTGTGTAATATGACTTTATTGTATTTGTATATGTTGCTCGTTTTTAAAGCCCACATTTACATTGACCACTCGAACTAATACATTGAAATATATGTCGTATTTCCGTAGATTTTTGCTCCTTTTGAATCTACCTCCATTAATATGAACGGGTACCAAGCAGGATTAACAACCTCTCTGTACTAATATAATATTATACGAAAGAATCATTTTGTTTTGCGTGATTTATATAAATGCGATTTTCAGTATGACATGTTTGAAGTTTATGCAGTATACAGGATACTGAAAACGGTACATGTTCGATTTTCCCCGATGGGAATAACCTTTTTGTTACACATTTTTAGAGTTCGATTTTCCCCGATGGGAATAACCTTTTTGTAACACTTCTTTAGAGAAACCGGTTTTCTTATATTTTTTCTTACTGGTAAAGAAAATACTAAGTGTGCAGCAGCAGTGAAGCTGTTAATAGTATGTAGTAATGTAGTGTGTGCATGTTAACATTTTGCAATAATTATGGGCGGCTGGAGTTGTAAGAGCCTGTGCCAGCACATAGGCTGGCTTGATCCTAAAAAAAAAATAAAGTTGCATTAATATTTACACGCACTAATGACCTTTCCTACTTTGAATCCGGTGTGAATATAGTTAAGTAATAGGTTAGATAATCATTGCTTGTACGCGAACTAAATAGCAATTGAAGTAACTACTCATACAAGAATGTCATCTCTAATATCAAATGATTTAGGCATCTATATTATTCATGTTCTAAATCGTAAAAAAAGGGGAAAAATACTTTCTGATAATTCCTTTTGCGTGCTTCATGAAGTATTCCAACATGAAAACATTAGAAGAACATTGCTTCATCGTTATTATTCTCCAGTTATCACGTCCTCCATAATTACTGAACAACATATGAAACATCCATTCTCTTATTTAGTTTATTGTAACAATTGCTTCTACTTCTTACTTGCCCTCAACTAGAAGTTATGATTTCGCAGATAGCTTGGGGGTCAACACTTGTTGCTTTTCGACAACGCCCTGGGTGATGGTTGTACCCTTTGGGGAAGGGAATATGAAGGGCATGACCAGAGAGAGAGAGAGAGAGAGAGAGAGAGAGAGAGAGAGAGAGAGAGAGAGACTTACACAGCTGTCATAGGAACTGTTTATTGATGGTATGATTTTTCTGATTAAATTTTAAAGTATAATTTTAAATTTCTTTTGGGTTTCGTTCATGATTTAGATTATTGGCGAAACACCATCCTGGTAACATAGGCATATTACTAGCTATTATGGTTCAACATTCTTGTTTGATACATGAATGCTAACAAAAACAGAGCAGTACTTGTTTAGCTTGAGGTCGAGACCGTGATAAAGTTACAGGTCACATCATCATTAACCCTTTTGTGAGGTGGACCTGTAGGCCTGGGAGGATGGGGCAGAGGTGGGAAGGAGAGGAAGGCCAAGTAGGGGAATAGGGTAGCAGATGGAAGATGAGAGAGAGAGATAGCAGGGGCTTAGGAAATTGGTACACGATGAAGCTTCCGATAAGGCCGTTGAGAGGGAGCTATGTCGGGGGGGATAGAGGGACAGGGGCCGTAGAAGACTGAGAAAAGTGAATAATTATAGATGGAATTTATTGATAGCAAGCAATAGAAAGAATTGTAAAGAAGGTGCTTCCACCCTCCTATCGCTCCTCATCTCCATAGATTTGGTCGAGGAGTTGACGCGGAGCGCGATAATGTCAGACCTTGAAAACTATATTCTTGTTCTGCTCGTTATGTTTTTATTACCTGCTGTTATTCTCATTCGTTTTGTATTCCTTGAGCTGTTTGTTCTCATCGTGATTTAATATTTTATGGAAAAGTACACTTAAACTTCCTTTTGTTTGTTCTGTTTGCAAGTTGACAGTGAAGTGTTTGTGCAAACCTACAGTATTTCATAAAAAATCTCTCTCTCTCTCTCTCTCTCTCTCTCTCTCTCTCTCTCTCTCTCTCTCTCTCTCTCTCTCTCTCTCTCATCTATTGTTTTCTGAAGTGTCTTCTTTTTTTGAAGGAGATTAATTTATGTCCCGTAGCCACAAATCATCCTCTCGGCAGCCATTTAAGACTAAGACGAGCCAATTAAAGGCGGTAAATTATTTGGATAAATTGCCTCGTGCACGCACGTTGCAGACGCCCAGTTCATTTGCAAAAACCATTTAGAAGAACTGCAAATGGCAAACTCATAGCTGTTTCCTTTTTTAATGTTTATGGGTCTTTATGGTTTATGTCGTTGCTTTTGTTTCATTTATCATCGTGATTGCGGTTTTCAAAGAAGGGATTCGAGACCGGCTAAAGCAGCCAAAATTTGTCATGGTTCATCAGTTGAACATTGGTGACAAGTACTTGCCCGACCAAGTGAGGACTGCCTTATCATGTAATTGTAAATGCAGAAGATGGCAAAGTTTTCCCATTTCAAAAAGAGGGCGGGGGGATTGGAGCGACGATTGTGTTTAATGAAGATACATTTTTTATTATTTTGTTTACTTCGTTTTTTTTAAATTCAGGATATATTAATGACATTGCTAGTATATATTGTTGAAGTTTCATGAATGATTTTTTTAATATTCAATTTAGACTGAAATTTAACACCTATCAAAATGACTCTTCTTCTTTTATAAGCTTCTGTTTTCCTGCGACATCTTGAAAGTGGGATTTGCGTCAGCTGTTTTCGTATTTTTGAAAATTAGGAGACACAATGTAAAGTTTTCTTAGAATGGCAGTTTTCGAAGTTTTAGTAATATCTTTTGAAAAAGAAAGACCAGTTTTAAGTTTGGCGAGGCTTCCATCTAAAT
>NC_089750.1:23485052-23567552 GCF_040412425.1 Macrobrachium rosenbergii
TTATTTTGTGCTATTTGTTTGGAGACATTTAGGAGTCCCAGCTCATGTTCTCTTGTTTGTAGTGTTTTTATTTATTTATTTTTTTTTTTTTTTTTTATGAAGGCAGTTTGTGATGTACGTTGTTGGTATGTGTTGTTTGCAAGGTCCATATATCAACCTTGTCTGTATGTATACAATCATTTGTATATCATTTGAGTACTGTGCACACGCGCTTATGATTTCATGTGCACATTTTAATATAAGCTTTTGAACACGTCTAGTCCTATCTTCATGATGATTATCGTAACGAAAGCTATATTAAGTTGTTTGATGATTGCATTTCTCGTAACATTCCTCGAAACTTCTTCCTGGTCGCAATCCCAGACATTGTCTTTCGAGGAGGTTTCACTAAGATCTTGCTCAGCCGTTAAAGCTTTCAAGTATACAGAATCGGGCGCCATTGCTTTAATACATTTAACAGCGTTAATTCGTAGTTGCCATCCTTTTAAAACCCCCTCTGGAGGAGAGCTGGCCATGCGGAAAATGAGCTGCTGCCACTCGGTGATACTTGAGCTGCTGCTTCCCCGTTCTTATTGCGCCAGTCTGAAACAAGGTTTTTTTTTTATGGGATAGGTCTCAAAGGGGTTTTTGTTCTAGTTTTTCTATATAGCTTTTTTTTTATTGGAGGATGCTTCAGGTTCTAAGGGCATTTTGCTGTATTTCTAAGAGTAGCTTTCTTGTATGTAATAGGCTCTTTTCATACCTCTTGTAGATCATTTATTTCTAAAAGGATCTTTTTTTTATTTTTACGGGATTTTTCTTATGCTTAATAGACTCTCATGTTGCTAATTGGATTTTTTATATTTCGAGAAGATCTTCTGTAACCGAAATAACTTTTTATTTCGAAAATCACCTTTTGTAAACTTAATGGAACCTTTTCATTGTAATAATAGATTTTTGTACTTTTAAAAGAACCCTTTAATGTATTTGATTCTCATTGTATTTTTGAAGTAGTTTCTATCGTTTTCTTTAACGTTTAATTGTGTTTATATCTTTGTTTCTGTCTCAAGAGCGCTAGATGCTCGTTTATTTTGCAGTGGTGTTAATAGAATGCAATTCTTTTTATGTCAGTGACATATTTTATATTTTAAATAAAAATATAAAAGTGTCGTATTTTGATAAGCGTTCTGCGAGGAGCTCATCACCAAAAACGTCTGCAGTAGGAGTAATATCAGTATTAATTTTGCATGTAACGAGTGTTTCAGACTATATTTTAAACAATAAATTACCTGCGAAGATGCTTTGTCATTTTTGCTTTGTAAAATAAAAAAAGAATAAAATTTATTGTTAAAAGTTACTCGTCATCTAAATGTTATGCCATACGTCAGTTTTTATTTCTGTGGTCTTGTCGTCTTTCCTGTCTTAGCAATCGTTAACTTCTTTTTCTGTATTCCTTTTTAATGGGGTGTGAAGATTCATTTCTCAAGGCCAACTGTAACGGACCCTTTATCAAGAAAATTTAAATAGAAAGCGTTGTTAAGAGTTCCTCGTCATCTTGAACTCCTTCATCTTCCAGATACCTTCATTCGAGCGTAGAAGCGAGCCTCCTGCGTTCTTGACTCCAAGCGCAAGTGTTGATATTTTCTATATTAGTCGCTAGAGACGACGCCCTTTCGCTGTCACCCATTTGTCTTGCCTGAAGGCCCCTGAAAGGCTTTTAAACATCTCTATATCTTAACGAGCCAAGTCCACTCGGATCGTGGAAGTGTCTTCTCTCATGTCTTAGTGCTGGGTTATGATGAGGTTTCTCTTTTTATGCTTTTAAATCGGTTGACTTGAATCTCTCTCTCTCTCTCTCTCCCTCTCTCTCTCTCTCTCTGTATACAGGAAAAGAGAAGTGATGGGAAGAATGAAGAAATATTTCTTTAATTATATATTGCGGAATTTTTAGCCTCTTTTTTTTTCATACCTCAAGAGTGTTCGAGGAAGAAGCACTTGGCCCTTGTGCCTTAATGTGGTGATGGAATGTAAGCATCAGCAGTATCTCCCCCTTAGCCTCTATAAGTACCATTATGTCATCATCTTTAATGACTTTGCATCATAACTCCTCCCAGATTTCTGCTCTCCCCCCTTCCCCTTCCCCATTCTCATTCTCATCTTCTCTAAAAAGGTTTTTACCCAAATAAGGAGCAAGATAAACGGGGATGCATAATGCAGCGCTTAAGGAGCTTATTTATTATAGTGTTCTCTTGAAATCCCTACACCTCATTACGCTGGTTTCAATCGCACGCCGCTCATTATGAGCTTCATTTGTGGGTCTTTGTTGTATTAAGTTGTTTGATCTCACATTTCTTGTTTTGTGGCTTTTTCGTGGTATTTTTCTTTTTTCTGGGTCAGTGGCCTTACTCCTTTCTTGTCTTTTATTCCCAGATTCCGTTACGAAGCAGAAATGATTAATTGTAGCGGACTGCGCAACCTAACATCGTTGTTTCTTCAGCATGAAAGCTCTTGAATAATGCAAGATTACTAGTATTATAAGTGAGAAATAGTATGTTGACAATAGTTTTTACCTCTCTCTCTCTCTCTCTCTCTCTCTCTCTCTCTCTCTCTCTCTCTCTCTCTCTCTCTCTCTCTCTCTCTCTCTCTCAAATGAAATCGTGCAAATAAGATTTAAAACCAGTCTCGCCCCAAAGGGACACAGTGGAATTGAAATAATGGGACGGTCAATCTGATTTTCTAATCTGGCTCAGACCTGAGGGAAACGAGAAAAATGAGGGAAGTGAAAAGGGTCCATAGGCCCTAACCTCAAAATAAGCAGTAAACCTCCTCTCATTGAAGAAAGACTGTAAAGGAAAATTGAAGCAGGAAGAATTCCAAAGCGTTGCACTTAAAGAATTTTGGGACTCATACCTTTGTATTTACCTATTAAAACGATGATCAGATTGCCTTGGTATTTAATTTTAAAAACGATGATCATATTTCATGGAAGGATAATCCTAACAGCTGGGAAAAGTCCTCATGACGAGAAGGGGGCTATAAACATGTTTATGTAGATGAAGGAGATGGCAAAATCGGCGTATGAGACCTCATACCTCCTCCGTGTAAGATTGCTCGCAGGTCTTTCGAGAAAAGCCAGATTTTATTATGCGGTCATCCTCGCAAATGAGATCGGTCAGAAATCTGAAGTGGAAGACCTTCGACCATTTTGAGGAAAACCAAGGATGGTTGGCAGCAGAGCACTTTTGGGTTTAGCATTAAATCTCTTATCTAAGGATATGAACCAAAGATTTTTTTTTCATCTTGTATTTGCCCTATTATTTAGAATCAGTGGATTAATTTCACCGCAAAAATTGTGATTATTAAATTTTCCGTGCCATTTTTACATGTCACTTCACTCAGTTTCCAGTTGATGTGTGAATTTTCAGAATTATATGCTGAAAAGCACCTCAGACTTTGGTAATCATCCAGCACGAGTGAAATAATCATGTACGTTCACTTTTTATATTTCTTCGTGGGCTTGTCTATTTGTATGCCAAGTTCCATCATTTAGTATTTTCTCGCATTGTCCAGCACTAACCAGAGATGCGTCACCGATATGCAGGGTTGAGTGTACTGATCGCTCCGGTGGAATTTAATGTATTGTCTGTCGTCAAACGGTTTATCTTGTGTCCTTGTTTACAAATAGATCTCGTATCGAGAGGCAACTGGCCGGTCAATGGTATCAGAAATGGAATTTAGCTTTTAACGTTTTGGTCACTTTCTGCTTAGAGTATATGTATATATATATATATATATATATATATATATATATATATATATATATATATATATATATATATATATATATATATATATATATACAAAAGCATTAAGAGCTGCTATTTTGTATAATGCCTTATGAGATATTGTGTATTATTATTATGATGATGATGATGATGATGATGATTATTATTATTATTATTATTATTATTATATAATAACAATAATAATAATAATAATAATAATAAACTGCAACCCTATTCCTGGGTACCTTAGTAGGTAGAGCATCCCAGCACGAAATAAAAAATGGAGAAGTAAAGAATAAACTATATAAGAGAAAGGAAAACAAATACAATGAATAACAGAATATTAATAAGATAAATAACAGATGAACTATGAAGTGAAACTCAAGTCTTTGTGTTTAACAAAAAAGCATTTGCACCTATTTTAAACTCATTAGCTACATGGTTAGGAAGATCATTCCTCGCTAGAGTTGATAGTAAATCAAATATTACGCTACGCATGATATAGCCTGGGAAACTCAGAATTATGAACAAATTTATATATCACGCGCAGTAAGCCGTTTGAGTGACGGCCAGAGGTTACTGCTAAGATCTAGGGTACAAAATTATAAAAGAGGCCAAGTTTTTATCGAACAATTTTCATAGTATGAAAGAATAGGATGAAAGAATAGAAATTATTATATATACATGTGTGTATGTATTAATTTGTTGTATAAAGAAATATAGTTATTGATTGGGTCGTCAGGAAACGCCGCTCCTAGTCTCCTCCAAGTCTATTGCCTGTGCAATATTTTCCTTTACAGGATGGGCTTCGCCCTTTCGCTAAATATCCTGAAAATAAAAAAAAATGCGAAGAATCAGCTAAAAATAAATAAACGTTGTGGGTTTAACGTCGAATGTTGACGTAGAATACCTTACGAGTTTTGAAGAATATACTTATCTTGGAAATTGGGGTTATTTTCGAATTATGTGTTCTCTCTGTGCTTGTTGAAATTTTCGTTTT
Source organism: Macrobrachium rosenbergii (assembly GCF_040412425.1). NCBI lineage: Eukaryota > Metazoa > Arthropoda > Malacostraca > Decapoda > Palaemonidae > Macrobrachium > Macrobrachium rosenbergii. The sequence continues at coordinate 23,489,817 of NC_089750.1, forward strand.
GGCTTTCGAAGATTTTCATTTCGAAATTCAAACATTTATTTTTCAAGAAACTCTAGGGGATGACAATCCCATGTTATCAGCCTACATCCACCTCTTACCCTATCTTTAGTAGGCATTTGAAGGCATTAGTGTTTAGAGGCAGGTGGGTGGTGAATAGGGGGGAGGGGGCCTGTTGTTAAGGGTGTGTTGTTCGTGAGCGCTTTGTCAGCGACTTCCAAGGCAACGTCCCAGCGACTTTTTCCCCCTTCCTTTCCCCGTTACAAGTTCACAATCCCTGCAAGCCTTTCAGTACCAACTCAGAAGATGGAACGACATTAAGTACAGTGAACTGAGGGACTCTCTCTCTCTCTCTCTCTCTCTCTCTCTCTCTCTCTCTCTCTCTCTCTTTTACACACTAAATATAATAGTGAACTTGAACTGATAATGAAGGCATTTCATATTTTAAAATCTTCATACGAAATTGTTCTTCCTTGTTGGCTGACTGTAGGGGTGAAATTTTTCTTCAACTTCTTGGAATAATCTTGCATTTTAGATCCAAAGCATCGAACTAAGTATCTATTTCGAGGCGTCCAATTAATCACAGAGTACTTAAAAGTTGGCCGACGCCCATTGCGTCTCGCTGGTATCTGTACAAATGGAAACGTGTATGTGCTGTAGCCGAAGCCGTCGATTTGTTCCGAGATAAACAGAAAAGAGGTTTTACCACAAATACAAACTGGATTAGTAACCAATGCCATAAAGGTGTCGTTCCGCGCCTGAAACCGCCTCCCTCCCTCAGAACATTTTACGTAACCTCTATATTTAGCTTTGTTTGTTAGTCGACATGACGTCTTCCCTCCTTTTAATACTCGTGTTAAAGAAATGAGACTTCTTGTATTACGGTTAGTCTGAACCTGTAGAGTGAAGGTGCCAGACCTCGAAAACAGATTTGACGGAGCTTTACTGTAATCTCTGCTTGAGCGACTCGTTAATGGAATAAAGATCGCTGGAACCTGCCTGTGATTTGATAAAATGCGAACAAAAGGAGATTGTGTTTCGTGTGTGTTCGTGCGTGTAATTCCAAAGGGCTTTGCCAAGAATCCCTTTTATTGTGTTCTGGTCGCAGTCTCACTTGTTAACAACCGGTCTCCAGCGTCAGAAGTGCAGGAGAAGGAACACAATAAAAGCATCGTAAGCATCACGGTGATTTACAGCCTTGTTGAGAAGGGCATAAACCCATTGCATATTCCTTTGACCTCTATGGTATCTTAAAACCCCCCTTGGGGGTCGAAAGGGTTGAATTATATGGGCTCTTTAACTCGGCAAGGGGGTTTCAGCCAGGTGTTAAAATTGTTGTGTGTTATCCTTTTTCTCTCTCTCTCTCTCTCTCTCTCTTATATATATATATATATATATATATATATATATATATATATATATATATATATATATATATATATATATATATATATAAGAACTAGACATATTGGTATTTTTTCTCCTTGTCAGTTAGAATGGAGAATGGCCATCTCGACAATAAAGTATGTTAGACATAACTGTTAGTTCAAATTTTTTAACCTCAAAAATTGTTTTTATTCCTTAAAAATAGTAGTCGGCATTGTGTTTACTTACTTTGTTCACATTAGTTAGAGGACGAACTGCAATGAATGTGAGTATCCTCTAAGACTTCTAGAAAGGTGGTAGAATATTTGTCATTCATCTTAAGGATTCGGTAATAATCATGGCATATATATGGACTGGCCACAACATGCTCACAGAAACTAAACAAGGCTGAACTAATCTTGATTTTGTGCATGTTTTCACGGCAGTCTTAGTTTCTTTTGTCATAATGAAAAGGAAACTAAGAATCAAAGTTTTACAGTGTCTGGAGAGGAAGACAACTAACCTCAGAATACTTAACATTGGACCTAGGAGTTCTTCTGTCGTCTCCGTCATGGTTACGATAACGAAAAATTTTCTGTGTATCAAAATCTAAGTGTCACCATGACAGTAAGAGAAGAAGCCAGAAAATTTTGACCGTTTGCTGAGAAGTCGATGTGAAGTTTTTGATTCTGTAATCATACTTTTCATTTATACAAAAACCGGGCCACGTTAGATAATGAAGACACTGGTAAAAAGGCGTGTAGCAGTAAAAGTGAAGTTCAGCAATTCACTAGAGAATCGGACTGACCCTTTGCTGAGCTTTGGATTATCGTACCTGTCCTTTTAAATAGTTAATCCTTTGCACTCCATCATATATTTGATCTGTAATGTTGTTTAAGATTAAGCCTGCCTTGTGCTGGCACAGTTTCTCGTTCCTAAAGCAGCACGTAACTGTTCTGTGGGTTAGGGACCATATTTACCATGTTTCTTGAGTCGTATGGAATCTCTTCTTACAGTAGCCAAGCGATATCAAAGCTGTGCCAATTTCCACGTTTCTCCCCTATATAATTTGTAAAAGATATAAAGTTTTGAATTCTCATCTAGTGTTTATTTAAAATTTTCCGAAGGCATTCTGCAAACGAGCTACTATTATGATCATCCTCGCCAACATAATTATCATTAGCACTAGTGGTAGTAGTAGCAGTAGTAGTATTCTCTCAAATTTACAAGAATATGTCGCACTGCAGGAGGTCAAATAGTTTTTGTTATTTTTTCTTTGATGTCTGTCTGTCCGCCCGTCCCTTCCATTGCTGTCACAGCTAGGGTTGTTGTGCGTATTGTCGCATGCAGTTGTGTAAGAGGGTATCGAAAGATGGGTCTTCCCTTTTTGTGGATGGGGCAAAGAAAAGATTTCAGAGGATTTGCGCCTCTTCGCTACTACTGCTAGAGAAAATTTGATTGAATTATGTAGTAGTGTCAACTTGCTTCAAAAGTTGGAAATATTGCCTTCATCCTTTGATTGTGCAAATAGAAAATTTTGGACTGATATAAGCCTATAATTCATCAGTTTCTGGTGCATTTTTTTTTTTAAGTGGACTGTATGTAAGTCCACGGATGAAGAATATTGGCAATCAAACACGGGAAAACCATAGATCTCGGCCGAATCACTGGTGAATGTGATCCGACCTGGAGCAGGTCAGCCTAAATATATGATTCATTAATTCAATTTTGCTTTCATAAGACCATAAATCCATAGAACGCTATTAGGGTATAGCAAGAAGACATTCATCTTTAAAATCCAGTTCACAGTGCATTGACTGTAAACATGAACCTGAATAGCATATCTGCTAATGAATGTGAATCAAAAGAATGTCTCGACTGGCGCTCTTGTAAACACAAGGTACTTTTTTGTAATTCTTGTAAATTTTGCTTTTTTTTTCATTATTAGCTAATTAAGAGGCAAAAAGTTGTGTAACATGACAGGCATCTATCGCTCATTATCACTCTGTCGGAACGACACACAAGACTAAATGAGTGTCTCGCTCTCCAGAGACACGCATTAAAAAAGAACAAACGGAGATGAAGTCGAATTTTGATGAGAAGTCTTTGTAATTGAGAGTTAATGTGATTGAGAAATTTCGCTCCCTAGTTTCTTTGCATGTCCCTGTCCTCCTTCTCACTGTATATTTTCCAACTCTATGCAACTTGATCCTTTGCCGATTTCCCATATTCGTGTAACTGGCTCCCTTGTATCTTCTCTATTCGTTTTTTCACTGTCCAGTTTCCCATGGATCTTTGCTTCCCTTGCCATCTGTCCAGTCCACTGTAGCTCTACTTCTAATCTATTAATCTGTTGTATTCTGACTTCTAACGCCCCCTTTTTTTTTTTTTTTTTTTGCAACGAAACTGTCAATTACTCAGACCATTATAGTTCTACCCCCTTGCTTTCCAGTCCCTTATATCTCCTGTTCCTTTTTACCCATAAGTTTTATCTGTGTACTTTTTTGTGGATGCGAATTATTTACGAGATGCGAAAACTGTCTGCGAATTGAACTAGTGCAATCCACAGCTGTATTCCACTTTTTACTATACAGGCTCATGAAGCTATTGACAAAATTTCCTTTTTGTTTATTATTTGCCCATTTTACAGCTTCTGCTTTTTCCTTGTAATTCTCGGTGCTTGTTATTCATTCTCTCTTATAATCCTAGGTTTCATTGTGTGTGTGCGTGTGTTTTTTTGCTCTTTGCTTGTTCGTGTAAACCCTTTCTTCGCTATCTTCTCTTCAGTTATTTTATTTAAGCCTCTCTTCTTTCTCCACACCTTCCATTAATTTTAACTCAGTCTCTCCTTGCCCTATTCTTAGACTTGTTAGAATTCCCATCTCCGGTCACATAGTCAGTGTTTTACCAACGCCTCTCATCGTTCTGTATTCGTTCCCTTCTTACAGCAACATCGTTCTTCGTCGCTTAATCATGTAATCTCATCTCCTGTAGTCGGCTGCTTGCCTCGACTCTTTCTAGTCCCTTCTCATATTTTCATTTCTTTATATTTTCCATTTGGCCTTAGTATACCCCCCTCTCTGTCATTTATTTATCTAATGATAGAGTAATGCTCCATCTTCCTTTGGTTTCCCATTAGCCCTCACATGCAACTGCATCGTTTCTGTCGTACGAGTCAGTTCTCTTGTAGTCAGATTCCTCTCCTCTAAATGAGTTTGAAACACTCCCTTAGTGTGCCCTTATCTCTTCCCATCCTCTTTCCGTTAAGCAGTTGCATTCCGTTGGTGTCTACTGAGGCTTATTTTATATTTAGGCTAATTGTGCTAAAGCAAGAACAGCTCGCTTTCCTCTTAGACTTATCCACGTGGCGTACTTAGACACCTGCGACTTTTCTAGGGGCAAAGGATTTGGTTGTACGCATGTCCGGCCGCTTTCAGTGAGAAAAGGCGAAACCCACTGATCGTTGGGGCACGGCTGGAGGCAACGACCGCTGGAACGGCTGCAAGTTGCCAGATTTTGATGGATGTTATATTATTTCTTGATGATTATTCATAATTAGTCATTTGTTTTTAATGTGCTTTCCACTGTTGCATTGGAAGTTAGGGTAAACTGTTCTTCTACGCTATTTATGTTTACTCAAAATAGCGTATACAGGTGAACGCGAGCCATCGTAGTATATTATGGTAGGTGGCAACAGCGTTGCCTGTACTCGACTCCCGTAACCTTGGTCGTCCTTGCCCGTCATGATGCCAACTTTTGCTTTTACTCTTTTTATTTATTGTTTTTTAGTTTTTTTTTTATTGCACGGGGATTTGGCTGAGCGCTGGAATCGTGAATCATCAAGCGACATCCTTTTTCAGTCGGCCATTTTTTAAAATCCCTTATGTAGATAAAGCTTATCCCGGCTCTATAAGGAAGTTCGTTAAGAAGCATAATTCGAAATCGGTTCCATGAAATGGAAACGGCTCTGTTGTTGCTGCTGCTGCTGTCGTTGATCCACGCTTCTCCCCATCATGCCAGAATGCTCTTGAAGTCACGATTTAACGTTAATTATCGTTCTAAGTTTTTGTAAGTTGGTGTTTGATTTGCATTTACCCGTGAACGCGCCGGAGACGTACATTCCTGGTTTCTTCTCCAGATTTTACAATAAGAAGCCAAATTTATGCAGTAAGCTGATTGAGAGCTCATTTACTTTCTTCTTAAGTGGAAGAAAAGCACCCTTTGTTTTTATTTTGAATAAAAAAAATTGAAAAGGAAACCTATCAGTTAATTTGAAAGCAGCAAGCGTGTATTAATAAAGATGTTCAGTTTTTTGTTTGTGAGTGCGGTGATTTTGTTTAGTTATCACGAAATATTTACTACCAAATTATAATTGTTTCGAAAAATTGTACTCAACCAATGCAACACAAAATTATCGAAGAAAACGTGTTGTCGAGCGAGAAAGGGAGAGAAAGACGCCCTTTGAATGAGGAGAAAAAATCTTCAGTAACTTCGCCGGTTAATCAAGGAAGTCAAAGCTGTGAGTTATTGGGGAAGATGAGTCGAAATAAATTCTCATGACAGCCGGCTCTCGGCGCTCATGTTTTCTCCATTGTATCTCAATGAAGTCACGGAAATGATCGACGAAACTCGTGGCATACTAGAAGGAAGGGTCAGGACTATATGACCCCTCCGGATGACCCTTCGTTCCTCCCGTGCCTCGCAAAGGGAGGTAAAAAACGATGGAGTCAGGAAAGGTCTAGCTACTCTCTCATTTTTACGAAGGCAAAGTAGTTTTCATTGTTTTGTTGTTGTTGTTGTTGTTGTTGTTGTTGTTGTTTACTGTTAGTAATTTCGAAGTTTTGTCTATCTTGCTTATGTGAGTGTATTGCCGACCTATTTTCCGGATTCTTTCCGCTTTAGGAAAAGGTAGGCAAGAAGGAATATACATAGTTTCACGAAATGCATTCACTGTTATTCTCAACTTTTTACTTTTATTATACACAAAATTGTGCAAACTGAGTAAACATTGCAACTCCAAGTACATTCAGTGGACAACGAGGAAATTATGCTATCTGCTGGAATGTGTGTGCAAGAGTTTATACTGTATAAACAAGCAGTCGCATGTGCTCAAGAATCTTTGTAAGTCATTCCATAAAATAGTCGATTCGGTCTTGGTCACTGCCATGCCCGCTCCTCAGAACCTTTTGTATTATCATTATTATTATCCTGGGGTTGTGTGGTGACAAGCCTGTCTCCTCAAGGCGTGAACTTTGTATGGTGAATTTCTTAAAAGCACGTTCATCGTTTTCGCACGAGATTTTTTAGATTTTTTTTTTTTTTTTTTTTTTTTAACCGACTTAGTTTCCATTTAGTATTTTTATGGAATAGTTTTTCCGTTGCCAAGTGGAATAAAAAAGAGACAGTTGATTAAACATACTTCAGTGTGTTAAACAATGAAGTTAACTGTAAGCCTTCCACTGTGACTTTTTTTAATATCTGCAGAAAAGCAGTAAATGGTTTGTCTTAAATAAATTGCAAGTATTGACCCCGTCTTTCAATGTTTTCGGTATATTTGTTATGGTAATTAAATTTAATCTTACCTGTTTGTGAATCAGACCAGGTACTGAAGGAACTTGTGAGTTCTGTTGTACTTCGTAAACTCACCACATCATGAATCACCGGCTTATTGTGTGTATACGTTAAAAAATCAGCTTAAAAGGGGTAGGCGAAAATACGCTGTTCATTTACACTATCAGAAGCCCAATGCTTGCTTGCCAGTACATAGTAAAATAGTAACTGTCGTTGATCATAATTTTCCATACTGATGTGGAGGCAATTATTGGAGACGTCAAATAGATTTTGGAGATATACGTTGTCTAAACTTTTTCTGGTTTTTATTCGTATATGAACCCATGAAGGCTGAACAGTCTTAATTTAGGTGTTCCTTTGATGTGACCGAAATATTAACTAATTTTTTTTTTATGGAAATGAAGACTAAACTGAACAGTTGATATCTATTCAGTATGGAAACCCATCTACAATTTATATTCAGTGTCAACAGTCGTCGCTGTTCGGCAGAATTCTCTTTCTATCTGACAAGTAACTAAGGAAAGCAATTGTGATTTCGGCATAACACAAAAAAGGGGGTTGGGTGAAGCAACGAAACGGAAGGTGAAAACCCATTGAAATGGTGCGACCTCTCACAGATTGAATTGACCTTGTATGATTATACTTGCAAGTTACAAAAACTGTGTGATTGTTGAGCCTGATGGAAGCTTCGTACCTGCTTGTCTAACGTGCCATCAATTCTATTGACAGACAAATGTTGGAGTTTTTTGTAAGTTATGATTCCCCTGTATAAGTTACGGTTACGGTACCGAAATTGTTACCGAAAAGTCAATTCTTTTTCAGAAAACCAAAATAGTGTTGACTTTGTGGAAAAAAAAAAATTTATGGTCTTTGTTGGTTTGCTAATGACGGCATATCGTACAATTTCTGTCAAGGATTTCTTGTAGGTCTTATCTGCGGCATGTCGTTACCGTGCTGAAGTTAATTCATGAACACTGGATTAGGAATTGCTTATTGGCCGTGTACCTAGACCGCGTGCGCGCCCACTCTCGCACACACATACACGTGTGTTTCTACGTGTAGTGAACTTGATTAATCAAGCATCCGTCAACGGTTCACTTTGATTTAAGTCTACGGGATGTGCACTCCAGTTTAATTTTCTTCAGGTATGACTGCGATATTTTCAGTCATTTTTACTACTGATGAATATTAAATTGATTTAAATTTTTTATTCTGTCATCATTACGCTAGAATCTCGAGTAAAGAAGTTTTATTGCGAGCTGAGTGTGAATATAGTTTTAGTGCAGATTTCCACATTTATTTAGAGTTTCGTCAATTGTGTTTGTAGTACTATTTACTTTTAATCGTGGTCTGATGCGACAAAATAACGTGATCAGCCTTTCTCTTTGTGGCATCCACACTACCATGTTAACCATATTGTTAAATGCGAATCGGTCATAAATTTTAATAGTTTTGTCTCCTTTGTGGCAGAAGCTATTTGTTTCTTTAACAAAATAAAGCAACAGAAAATAGAAATAGAAAATTATATTTTTAGTAAATTGTATCCTGAAAATTTCAAGATAGAGGTTTAATACGAGACAGTTATTGGTGTAGCAGGCTTCGGTCATCAGTATCGAGAGTTAGATAATAAGGTGAATTCTCTCTCTCTCTCTCTCTCTCTCTCTGGTGCTGGTATGTGTTAATAAAGTTAAATATTACTGGATTCATTCAAGTCGGGCAACCTAAAAGCCAAAAGCGTAATTTAATAATTTAATTGGTATACGCTTGTTGTTTAAAATTGTTCGCATTTTTAGACGTTAATGAGAAATGTGTGAACGTGGAAGTTGTGATGGCGTTAGTTTTAATAAGCGAAGCTTGCTTCACATTAATGTGTTTGTGCACCTTATTTCGGCGTATGGATTCTTAATTCTTCAATGTTTTAGTTAACAGAAATCAAAGTAATTGTCACATTTATTTAACCATACTGGAATGCTCATCGTAACTTAAGAATGAATAAGGGCTTATTTCTATCTACTGGATGTCTTTAGACTACTATTGCGTATCTCTTAGAAATTCTTGTGGCATAAAAAAAAAAATTATTTGGTAAGAAAAATCATCCTCTAGGCATGTTTGCTAAAATAATCCTTTTCTATTTTAGAGCAATGGCTTATCCGTTAAGATTGAAGTTATGAAAATGTTCACGTTTCAATATTTGTATCTGAAATGGAAAATTCTCCTTTTCTGATACGACCTCTCTCCGTTGGTTCTTGTAAAACTGTAAAGGAACGGGTTACTTCATATGATAATTTCTTGAAAACAGAATATTTTACCTTTACTTTCTTCTCTTTAAAGAGCAAGAACACTACTCTAGTTTCAGCATTTCATTGGAATTTTCATGCTGTGAAGCGTACCTCAGCTGCAAAGTAATGTCAGAGGCCAAATTGGAATTAGAAGGAGGGCTCTCTTCGTGATGATCCTCATTTTTGAGTTGCAAGAAAGCATCTTTTTTTTCTGCCATGTATGTTAAGAGGCTGGGAAGCGCATACTCACCAAATTAAGCCCGACTATGGAAAGCAAACCATTATAATACACTGCCAAGAATCCAAGGCAGGTGAAAGAACTCTGGAAACAAAAACGTATTGAAGCGAGTTGGGTGAGGAGGCACTTCAGCTTAAAGTAACTCTTGCCCTTGGAAATCTGAGAGTGTAGATATCCTTTTGAGCCTGCCTCTTGAGTGCCGTGGTGATAATGGATGCTGTTCATTCCTCACGGGCAGTTTAAAACACTTATTCCGTAGTTTACGGAGCCATTTTCTACCAAGTCTGTTGGTCGTTGGTGAGCTGAAAAGCGTGCAAGGTACTGATGGCGCTGGGGTGCGGGGCGAAGGGAGAGGTCGGAAAAAGAATGACTTGGGTTTCAGTGATGGAGGGTCGGGATGACTCGGGATGGAAACTTGGTGGGGAGAGGAGGATGGCAGTACGGTTTGTGCTTGCCAGATGGGGGAAGGGTGGAGGGAAAGACTGCTGCAAGCAGCAGCCCTTTCTTCTGACATCATCATGAACCCAATGACGTCAACCGCAACGAGAAGCCGATCGGTAGTAACAACTTATTATAGGTTATTGCATTTGACCCCCACATTACATCGCATCTTCCGTGAGCCTGTATTGCAATGTTACAAAAATCTCGTTGTTTAAAAGGGATTTGTTTCGGATGTAACGACTTTCCTGGCGTATCATTAACAAGCTGTTGCACATAATTATGAAATAAAGTTAGGAGTAATTCACTTGGCATCTTGTGATTATTTTCTTTTGTCGTTTATTATTTTTATTTATTTGATCACGAACAGAAGTAGGGAATGGTCGACCACCTCAGGGCACAATGAAACTTGAAGAGGTTTCATCACAGAAGAAACGATCTTCAGTCTCCTTAACGGGGAACGGTCATACGGAAAATGACCTATAATTACGCCTGTCTTCACAGTTCAAGTACACGCAGTTTCTCTGTATTATGTTGAAGCTGATGAAATTAATGCATTGTTGATGATTATCGCATATCAACACTTAAGATGTTTCTTTATTTTTAGTATTGTATGTTTATCATTATGTCTATACCGATAAATTTTCACATTCCTAAATGTCTGAAAATCCAGGTATCGCCCACTCTCTTAAAAAAAATTTTCTTAAGCAGCGGGATCACTTAGTGTGGTGGAAAGTTCCAGAATTTACAGGTGAAAGACTAGCAAGAGTAAGCGGAATTCTTGGAAGTGGTTCATAGTACTCGAACAGCACCTTTGGGATGAGGCATCACTATTTTTCTTTGTACTACTCAAAATGTGAATTCATTCATTTGTAATAAAACGGAACTGTTATCAGCGTTATGGACAAGGGTCCATAGAATTCAGTGCCATTATTCGTAAAAATTATGAAAAATGGTCATTAAGGTACGTAACACTCACTTTGTTTGCCAGGCACATTATAACGGCTCTTATGTAACGTCCGACCACTTACGAAAATCTGCTTAATAGCTCTCGGAAGTGATGTACAAAATCAACCAATTTTGCTGAAAAGAAGTATAATAATAACGTTTGAAAGTAGATTCATAGGTTGATAGAACAGGAAACGTTTGATACTGCTCTGTTAGGGAGAACGGTAAAAGTGACCTTCCCACCCAGTGAGATTGACAAATCCCTCTTACAAGAAAGGCAATATTAGGAGATAATATCCTTAAGTCTGTAAAAGTAGAGCCATGCTTGTAATATGTCTTTGTGTGAAGTTCTGAAATAAGGGAGACACTGAAGGAACGTTAAATGTGAAAACCTTGACAAGTTTATATGTAATTGGAAGACTACTTTCTTCAGATGTCAGATTCCGATTTTACACATCTATACACATAAACATACGTACAGAAGCTATACATATTTGTAGAGGTTTCTCCCACCTTGAAGAATTTAGTATAGTTATTTATACGCAGATTCCGTCTACATTAAATTTCCTAACTTCAAAATGTAATTACCATATCCCTTTCGTGCAAATTTTGTTTTTTTTAATATTTGTAACAAATCGCACACAGTTTTATGATTTATTGTTAAGGGCCCTCGTTAATTTTTTAAAACTCCATTCTCGAAGCAACTTCCCTTAATTTAAGTGTTCTGTCCGAAATGTTTTGAAGACAAATTATCAAAAATGTCTAAGATTATAAGTGTCGCACTTTCTCCTTCCTTGGAATCTCGTTATTTTTTTCTCTCACTAATTAAGAAAAGACTTCTAAGTGTGGTTAGCTTTGTGATAAAAACGTCAGCTCATTAGTGCGATCTGTGTAACATTATCCCAAAATCTTTCTTTGTTAACTTAGTGATTTTGAGAGAGAGAGAGAGAGAGAGAGAGAGAGAGAGAGAGAGAGAGAGAGAGAGATCATTAGGTAGAGCTCATCATTAGGTACTAAGGTGCATCAGGGTGATTGGCCTATTCTTCCTCCAACTAGGGCGTTAGTTAGTTAGAGCCTTTGGCCTATTGACAGTTGAAACTTTGGAATCTTTGTCTCAATAGTACAGGTTCTGGCCTCAACAGTAGTCTGGTGGTAGATTCTGTGATAACACGAAGTTCATGCCTTCATTATGTTTAGGTGATAGATTTTAATTGGGAGGGTGTGCATGCAAGGCTTGTTCGATCCGCTTTTACCCTCGAGACTAGAGTAAATGAATTACTCTTTATGGAAGAATGGTGTTAGATGAAGGTAGCTTGATAAATATCATGAGCTTGTGCAGTAATTACAAAGTTAGTTGTGTACTGTCTCTTTAGCTAGCTAATTATTCCCAGTTGTTCCTTATGTTGGACTTAAAAAAAAACCACCGCTGATCTTACGATTGTCTGTTAAAAAGGAAACAAGAAAATCACTCGCATTGTCTTTAATTGCCATTACGAAGTGTAGTCCTCAAAGCTCTGTGCGAATATCATAGCATCCCAGCAACGGTAACATTCTTGCACATTAAATGCATGCTGGCACGCCCAAATACCCGCCAGTGTTCGAACGTGGTCGTGAGCCTAATTAATGAAGACGGCTATAGTTTATTACCCTTCTTAACTTTGGCTTATTTGAGTTTGGCTTCCAATAGCATCCATTTTTACTACCTAAGGAGAACTTGCAGATAGAAGCTTAAAGGTCCGGTCATATTTTTCTGTTGAGAGAAACTGATTTAGAACCATAATGTTGTGTCAAATGTAGCGATAGAGGAAGGGTTTATGATGACATTACTGTTGCAAGTTTATTGTTAACAAAATGAATTTTGACACGAAGAAAACAACTGTTAATTTTTACCATTTTATTATGTACAGTGATAATTTTACATTTCATCAAGTATATAGGTGTGAAGTTGCTAGCTCAATACCATTTTTTCTTGCCTCCTGCTGATGCTGATACCTATTGGGTTGACTGATAGGCAGTGGCTCATCACATCTACACACACACGCGCGCACACACACACACACACACACACACACACACACGTAGCCACGTTTTACACAATTATTTGTGATATTTTATGGTGGATATTTGTTAATTTCGAATATAAAGTACTGAACCTAAATTGGACAGGAATAGGCACGAGACCATCGAAATTACATTTATCTCACTTGATGGATGGTTGGAGACATCGACTGTCAACCATGTTCTGCTGAGAGAGGCATAGGGTAGAAATCTCGTTTTGGTTGTTGCTTTTATCGTTGTCGGTGGTTATGAGTGCAAGTTATTCAAAGATTTAGTGAATTCGATATTATTAGGGTACTTATGGCTTAATATTTGAAAGCATAAAAATGACATATGTAAAATTAGTGGATGCCAAATTTGTGTATTTATAAATGTATGTATACAGCATATTCAACATAGCCTGTTTTTCAGTATAAAATTTAAAGATGAAAACATTTAAGATAATGAAAATGTTCATGTTAAGGATGGTTGGTGATTTTTGCTCTCATTTCTGAACTCGTTTTGTGAGCGAATCTTCCTAAATGAACTCATAACTCTAAAATGCATGACATGCAATGATCTTGGGCGGTGGCTTTTGGGCTTTTATTGATGTTGGAGGTTTGCCTGACATTGCGGACACTAATTTTGATATTCACGACTCTCTCTCTCTCTCTCTCTCTCTCTCTCTCTCTCTCTCTCTCTCTCTCTCTCTCTCTGCGAGGAAATTCCGCTCCGAAGTGGCAGAACCATTCTCTCTATCTCTTTCCCTGTCTTCCATTAATGGTAAGATATTTGCAAGGTCACAACGTTTCGCCCTTGCTTCTCCTCCCGCAATTTTTCTAAAGTATCGCAGATGGCTGACGCTGTTCCCTCCTCCTCTTCGGATATTTTTCTGCTTTTTTCATATGTATAATTCAGTGGTCTCTGTTCCTGGTGTTCACAGGGCGCCTACACTGGTCCAATCACGATTCCATGTGGCGCCCACGACCCCCCGTGTAAGTCTTTCCCCTCTTCTGGACAGGTGTGTGCCGGGGGAAGGGGATGGTGACCTTCCCTTGGGTAGAGCTGTGCGTACGTTCACCCCCAATGGTGGTTGTAAAGCAGTCGGGTCAGAGGGTCTCTCTCTCTCTCTCTCTCTCTCTCTCTCTCTCTCTCTCTCTCTCTCTCTCTCTCTCATTTTGTCATTTTTATTCGGAAATTTCAGTCGTTTTATCGTGTCTCTCCCTCTTACATTACGTCTTTTTTTCCTAATGTACTGTCTTGTGCAATACATGACTTTTAACGTTCTCAGATAATTCTCATGTATTCAGTATTTTGCCTCGTAAAGACTTGTTATTACTTCCGTAGGTACTTGGATTTTCGTTTTTGTCGTGTATCGGCGGTTTGTTGTGAGTATCAGATCGTCAGCTTTTGCTTTTACAGAACTTTGATCGATTCCAAAGACTAGAAAGGTTGCCTTTGCCAGTTCGTATTTGCATTCTCCTGTAGGAAATCCCCTCCCCCGCGCCTCGGATGTCCAGATTGGCCAACTGCTTGGTTTTTTCTTTCTTCGCGGCCTTGTCTCATATTTCCTGCAACTCTATGATTTAAGGCTTAATATTTATAGTAGCTTTTGTTCCTTTTTCATAAGTAAATAAAATTGTTTTTGACAGGGGCCGGTTGATATTGATATTTGGTAATGTGTCTCGTTTTTCTTGTGCAGGATGATCGTTATTATTGACTTTGGTGTTCTTTCTGCTTCCTTAAAAAGTGGGATTCTCTCTCATATTTTCTAGGCGTCCTGTGACAGACATCCATGCTTTCAGATTCGTTAAATGTGATCAAATTCGTCTTTCGCAAGACGAATAGAATCACATTCTTTTGTTTCAAATGACACACGATAAGGGGTCATATTAAATGTACTCATCACTAATAAATAAATCCTGGTGCTTTGAAATGAAAAAGGAACTTAAATAATAGTATGTTTAAAATAAAGATATGTATTTTCGATTTCCTAATACCGTTATTGTATCGTTAAGAGAGAGAGAGAGAGAGAAGGGGGGGGAGAGGCTGCATAGGGTGTATTGGTATGTAGGTGTGTTTTGAACGCAAAACATCTCTTTTTAATCTTATATACTTAATCAGGGCTTTAAGTTTATTACCATGCAGTCTTAAACCAATGATTCATCATCCGTGATCAGGGCTTTAATTGTTAAATTTTCGGAATAATTTGAGACGAGGTGCAATAATGGCCTCGCTCGTGGCAATTGGACGATATTGTCGCAAATAAAACGTTAAATCATGAACTGCATGGAAATCGCAAGCCAACCTTGATTTTTCAGTATATCTTTATAATGCCGGCAACATTAAATTTATTTGTTAAGAGTGAAATGACAGTAACTTCTTTCCTGCCTGGTCCCCTAGCTCTCTCTATTTCTACCTTCCTTTAGGAGAATGCAGTTTCGTTGCTTTTTTAAATATTGTAAGATGTGTCATTAGGCTACTTTGAAATTATAACATAATGATAGGATGATTTAAGGGGTAGTATTTATAACTCGTGCATTTTTAGGGGTAGTATTTATAACTCGTGCATTTTTAAGTAACTGCCATTGCTTAATTACCTGTTTAAACTCTGAGTTACGCATTGTTGTAGACATAATCCCCTGAAGATATTTGGGAAAAGCTTTTAGATATTAAGTTTTGATCCTGTAAGCTGCGTTTGGAATACTTCTTAATACGAGATGCCAGGAATTCCATTTTGATGTCAAAACTGTCTACGTAAGTGTGTGTGTGTGTGTGTGTGCGTGTTCATGCTCGTGCGCATGCGTGTGTAGCTTCGCTACAGCTGATATAAGGTTTCCTACAGGAATCTCTCGCTCTTCTCCTGTCCGGCCAGAAGCATTTCTTGGAGTTCGCTGTGCTACTCTCAGTGCCACCTCAGTCCTTTTTTCATCTTCCGGTATAGTGGTCACCGGACGTAATGCATAGCTCTCTCTCTCTCTCTCCCTCTCTCTCTGTGTGTGTGTGTGTGTGTTTGTAAATGTAAATTTGCTAAAGTTTTTGTGTAAGGAAATCGTAATGAATATGCATATTTATTCAAACGAACCTGAATAAGTACATACAAAATTATATATAAAATGCAAACATAGTATATTATTGTTCATCGTTTTCATGACTCGCATGCTCTAGTACGTGCCTGTCAGCATTCCTTTCTGCTTGCCAGGAATTTTAATGTAGGGTAGTGGAATAATTCAGGGGTGAAGTTCAGGTAATAGTATTGTTTTTTGGTTACAGTGCGCGTCTCGAGGAACTTTGGCGTGGTCATCATTTTGTAGGGTTAAAATGTCCAGCATTAGGTAACTGTTTCTCAGCTTTTTTTTCTCTCTCTGTCTCTCTCTTTTTGTGTAGTTTTCGAACAGAGAACTGTTTCGTGTTATATAGTCATTTGTTTCGCGCCTTTGTTTTTCATATTGCCTTACTTAAAAGATTTTAATTTTTATTTACTTTATTATTGATACTTTATAGAAAAATAGGAATGTTTGTTTACACACTGATGTGTATTATATATGTATTGTGGTATAGTATATGCATCGTTGTTTAGCATTGCATTTTTCCTATTTGCTTCTCTTTATTTTGTAAATAATTGTGACTTATTGGCTTGTCTACTGCATTACTCTTATCCAGAGAAAAAAATAACAATCTTACCTCCATAGATACTTCTTGTGTATGAGAATTTTTAGTATGTCTGTTTTTATGTTTGTACAGCGCACACGCTCACATGCATTTTTGTCATGTGCGTACGCTTGAACGTATGTATTATCCCAATCGCGAAAACGTAGACATTTTTTAATCGAGTAAATAAATATGTGTAAGGAAAAGCATATATCT
The DNA here is from genome assembly GCF_040412425.1 of Macrobrachium rosenbergii. Taxonomy (NCBI): domain Eukaryota; kingdom Metazoa; phylum Arthropoda; class Malacostraca; order Decapoda; family Palaemonidae; genus Macrobrachium; species Macrobrachium rosenbergii. Next base: position 23,506,557 of record NC_089750.1, read on the forward strand.
GTTCAGTAGGCATAAGCCTTTCATTCGGCACCGAAGAAAAGCAGAGAAAAAGATAACTTTAGCTATTGGGAGCATAAAACTGCTCTTTTAAGTACAAGAATTATAAAACAAAAATGAACATACCATTATGATGGCAGACAAAATATGCTCCGACAATCGGTTGTTGCTAATTTTGAAGTAGTGATGAATATTAGAGGTTAAATGTTCGATTTGTAAATAATGTAGGAAGTATTATTTGGCGCAGAATGATGAAAAGCCAGTGTAGGAGTACTGAACCATGTAGCGTTGTGTCAAAAAAAAAAAAAAAAAAATAGAAACAAACAAAAAGAAAAAATTAGAAAAGGCGTATACCTCTGGAGGTTTAAGTAACGTTAATTACTGTAGACTAAAGTTTCCATTATTAATAAATGGTCAGTAACATAAGCCTTACAATTTACATATGTTTTTTCTAAGGGGATAAACCCTGACATTCTTTCCAGCAAATCATCTGAATTTTTAAAAAGTAACAACGGCTATTTGAATAATTTTACTTTCTTCTCTTTTTTTTTTCAGGTAAGGCCAGATCATATGGACATTGCTGTCACCGAAAAACATGTGTGGCGTATGAATTCTTCTTTGTTAGTGTACCTGTATGTATGCCATTGTTCTTTTGTATTATTAGTCATATGTATAGGCGGCTGCTCACTGCAACTTGAGTAATGATGTCATATGAACGCTGTAACTATGTTGTTACAAGGTACCGTATCTGTTGCGGCACTCTAGGGTTGTCTTATGAATCACTGAGGACTTTAGCAACCTTACTGTTGTCTTTTTTCTTGTTATCTGAAAAAATAAAGTAAAGGAATTTTTATGTAATATACATATTTGCTTTTATTTGCATTGTTTTACTATCTAAATTTCAATTTCGAATTTGAGCTCTTTTTGAAAAGTTTTAACCTCACCCATAATGCTTGAAATACTGCCTGTATATCTTATCGAAGCGTAGCCAGAGCATATTATCATAACGACCGTAATGATATGGTTGTTAAACTGTTAATGAATCAATCGCGATTTTAGTAAGATTTTTGTGAAAAGTAAGGGGAAGTATTTTGCCTGATTAATAGTATTTTACATCATCTTGCAAATAAGTGTTATCAGTCCAGCTAAAATGGGGTAGTGTAAGATGGCATCTTTATCAAAGAATGAGTATTTGAAAATGAAAAAGGCCAAGTCTTAGTTACTTTAGATACCAGTTATCACCGAGGGATGGTGTTGGTTAGCAACTGGTTGTATTACGTGGAAATACAGTTTCTCTCTCTCTCTCTCTCTCTCTCTCTCTCTCTCTCTCTCTCTCTCTCTCTCTCTCTCTCTCTCTCTCTCTCTTGTATGGGGATATTAGTTCACAAGTACAGTATTTTAAAATGGCCTAAATGCAGTTTGAAAATCAAAGAAATCTGTGGACAGATTTGTGTGCATTTCCTTGTGAATTACATGCCCAATATATTTGTAATTGAATTGTGGTTTTAATTTGTGTCTTTTTGTACCAGTATTGTGGTATGTAAAATATAAACATATATTATTTACTTTTTCCTTTGAATCTTTCGAGCGAGTCTGGTCAGTTATAAAAGCTTTACCTTGAACCGCTAAGTATAAATTGTCACTTATTTTTTTATTAATTTTTAGACTGCATGTAGTACGACCTCATTCTCAAGGGTGACATAACGTACTGTATGTTCTTGAAGAGTGTACTAGTGTTGTCTTCATGTGTGTATATGTTTCTAAGGCCTAAGCCTATTCTGTGGTAAAGTTTGTTATGAAAACGTCTTTTTCTCTGGATATTTCTCCTTGAAAGAGTTTGTATGTATTCTGTTGGGAGCTGTGCAAGATCATGGCACCCTTTGATGCTGTAATGTTAGAGGTTCTGTGGTCTCGTTATTGCTGAGAAAGTCTCGAGTTCTTTTTGTATTTTTGCTTATTAGGTATTATATTTTGTGTTACGAAAGTCCTTTGCGTCCTTTTACCTTACATGAATTATTAACAATTATTTTTGCTGAGATGATTAAGACATCTTTTGACAACTTTTTATGCTTTCTTATTTGAAATCTTTTCGTTTTTCCTAATCAAGAATGCTGGTAGCATTTTCAAATCTATGTTTTATTTGTAATCTCTCTCTCTCGATCGATCGATCGAAATCTAGAGAGGGAGTTCCATTTTCATATTTTTTTGGGATCCCTTTGAAATTCTGCTTGTTTTCTTCTTTTCCTTTTTTTTGTGTGTATATGTGGTTATTTTTGCATGCATGCAACTCGTTTTTTCCTATCCTGAGGTGGTAGGGAAGCTCTTGGTGCATTGGAAACGTCTTATATTCATGGGCGTGCCTTACGATAAAAGTGGAGCATCATTCGCTCTCTTTTCGTTTACCAAACGGAAAGTTTAGTAAACTCAGCATTGTTTGCATCTTGTATTATTCGTATTCAATGAAATTATTTGCACCTTTTGATACAGTTCAAGTTTGTTATCCGTTCACTTGTTAAGCAATGAAGTATTCAGGTTAAGTCGCGTTACAGTTTTAATGCATAATTTTACTCAATTAATCATTCCATAAGGGGACACTGAACCATTGTTTTTTTTTTTTTTAACTTCTGAGTAAGTAAATGATGTTATTTTTTATATTGTTTTTATCATACTTGTTCAGAGTGAGTTCTTACTATGAGAAGAGAAAGTAGGCGAACACCCAAACCTTTAGGAAAACGCATTTTCCCCGTCCCTGTCTCCCTGGTACATATTGAAGATTGGGTCCGCATGCAGAAAAATTTGAGGTAATTCGTTACACCAATTTCTTTGGTTCTTCTTCCCCTCCTTTGGAGCTATTTTTAACCTCTGACGTAGTCACTTACCTCAGTTTTCATCGAATATGAATTCACGAATGTGCAATTATATATTTATCTGTAGCTGAACCTCTCCGTTTCTTTTAAAGAATTATGCATTCTCTCTCTCTCTCTCTCTCTCTCTCTCTCTCTCTCTCTCTCTCTCTCTCTCTCTCTCTCTCTCTCTCTCTCTCAGATATTTGTAATAAGGATGGACAGTAAATTGAATAACTTGGTGACATTGTAATATGACACAATTGTAAGAGAGTTTAGTATTGTAAACTGGTGACACATGAACAGTATGATTTTACATGCTCATATTTTTGCTTTTCTATATTTCTTCAAAATAATTTAAATATTCGCAATTTTTTTTAGTTAACTATGATACAATATATGAGTATTGTCTCAAGATATTTGCCTGGTTTTTTAGAGATGTTCCTAGTATGAATTTTTTTCCGTATCAAAAGAGTTAGAAAGTGCGAGTGTTTTTTTTATTTCCCATGCAATCAAAACAAGTTTCGAGAAGATTGTTGAGCAATGGTGGATTGTTTTTATTACACTGAATGTTATACAGAAAATCTCTTAAAAATTATTATTATTATTATTATTATACGATAGTGTCTAATAGGCTTGCAGTGACATTTTTTTTGTTTCTGTATACGGACATACAAAACCAGCATGCTATAGAGGTTTGTGTATGTTTTTAATATATATATATTTATATATGTCTGTGTGTGTGTGATATATATATATATATATATATATATATATATATATATATATATATATATATATATATATATATATATATATATATATATGCGTGTGTCTTTCTGTCTGTCTTTCTGTGTGTAACTTTAGGTTACAACGTGGTTTGCATGCAGGTAACTACTCGTATTCATAAGAATTTTTAGTCGCCGTCGTGAATCTGAAGATTTATCAGCACAGTGGAGGGCTATTGCTCTTTTTTATTCCGAAGGATTTAAAAAGGAAATAAAAAGGGGGAAAAAATTCTTCTGCCGGCACACCTTTTAACCTCCAATCCTTCCATCATCTTTGGAACATTTTGCCTTTTTTGAAGGTGACTTCCATCTTCATTCAAGCCTTCTCAGTCACGATTCAGTCATCTGAATGAACACTCCGTAGCTCTTAAGTCTTAAATGGAGGCTGCGAAGTCTATAAGTCTTAATCGTTCCGATTGTTTACTGACGAAACCTATCATTCGATGAAGGGCGTTAGCCTTAAAAAGGGAGTCGGTCCTCATCTTTTCTCTCTTTATAGAGTGCTAGAATCTGATCTCTCTCTCTCTCTCTCTCTCTCTCTCTCTCTCTCTCTCTCTCTCTCTCTTCTCTCTCTCTCTGTTTGAGTTTTTTCATCTATTTTATTTTGCGTTTGCAGGTATTAACTTCTTATTTGTTCAGTTTATAACTAGTACTTATATTATTATTATTATTATTATTATTATTATTATTATTATTATTATTTTTTATTATTATTATTATTATTATTAAATCCTTACCATCCTGTTATTATCATTGTTGTTGTCACTGCTGCCACCATTTCCTCATATCATCGGTCCTCATGACGGGAAGGGTTTTCAAATATACGTTATGCTTTGTAATTCTCTTGAGTGTTCGTCGCACTTGATCGAGGACCGGTTTTCCATGAAAATCACATAAATCCGAACTTGCATAGATTTGTTCGTGTTACCACCGCTGTTCGGAGCAAGAGTTTTGGCCATCCACTTTTTTGGACTAAATGCTTTTAAACGGAAATATTTTTGTTTATCAGTTTTTATTTCATTTTGCCAGAATCAAATATAACATCACTAACCCTTTTTATATATATTTAAACATCAATTATATCTTTATCTTTATTAGGATATTAATGTTAGAACACCTGGCATGCTCTGAAATGCTTGCGCACCTGTAGAAACTCATTTGCATTACAGTTGACAAAATTAGTTTATTATTTAATTGTTTAAACTTGGGATGAGAGGATTTTACTCGCGAAGAAGGCGTATAGGTCAGCAGAGATGGCATTAAAGCAAAGGTCAACTTTGGGGTGTGGAATGTGGCCGCATTCAAGTGTTGGCAAGAGAGAAAGAGTGGGTTGGGGTGGGGGGGGAGAGCAGGGACAACAAAGGGTCAGAGGTGAATTTGGCACGAGTAGGAAACTTGGCCCGAGGACGTTCAACCCAGAATCTTCGTCACTTCTTGCATCTCATTGGGATGGGCGGATCTCTGGAAACATATCACATTTTAAGCTTTAATAGGTAAGCACAGTGTACCTAGTAGGCTTTTCATTCGTAGAATTATCATACCAAAAGAAATATTTATTCATCTTCTAAATTTATTGTCATATGTTAATTTTGATTTTATCAGCATTTTTGTGCGAAATTGTCTTTTGTCGGCTAAGATAAACAAACTAGCGTGATATGTCAGTGTGACGTTAGAACAAGAATAAATAAAACAAACGAAACAGGTAGCTTGGCTTTTTACGAACAAGCCGTAAGTTTTTCTGATGATATGCTGGAAATCGAGACTTAATCCACCACCCCGCTATCGACATGGTTAGGTTCCAAAGATCACGCCATAAACCCAACAAAATCACTATTCAAAATTTAGGATAGTTTAAGACTGTTGGAGAGCTTACTTCAGATTATTAGACTGAATTTTCTCTTTTATTTCTGAAGTGGACTTTTTTATGACATTTTATACACTACAGTTTTGTGAAGATTTATTCTCTATATAGTGTCGTTAACAGTAATTCCTACCATTCATGCTTAGTATCAAACAAAGCTCTATCGGATATTTAAAACTGTTTTGTAGTCCGTTCAAGAAACTGAGAAAGAGAGAACGGCTCAGGTTTGCATGGGATATAAAAAACGTTCTGGGTTACGTACAGTACAGTACATTTGTTCGTTATTTTTTTTTAAATCTATACAGTGTTCTTTCAGGATTGTGATGACGTGGACCTGTAGTATGTTGTTAAGTTCTCGGGCAGTGCGAAAGGCACTTTTAATGTCGCAGTTTAGCGCATTTATCAAGAACTTAGTAGCGTTTACATACTTTGCCTCTCCCTGAGTTTCATGTAATAATTCCTCAACACCTAAATGTATCCTTATAGCAGAAGCTGCTGTCAAACCCTCATTTTTGTATGTTTACTTCGAATTTAGAGTTAGAAGATCTTTTCAAAGCACTTTTTTTCTTGGATTCCGTTCCCTTATAAATATTACCAGTAAGCCGATATAACTGACTTATGTCATCATCATCATAATTTTCGTTTCATATTATTTGTTATATTTATGTGAGGATCTATTATCGTTGATTTTATGATTCTGTTGTTTCTGTTGCTTTGATGTCATTGTTGCTAATATTTCCTTTTTTAGAGTATCCTTGAATTATAACGACTTGAATAAGCCAGATGAAATGATTTTATAACTGTTGGTTAGGACATGTGAGTCCCTAGAGTTTATGAAGCTACAAATGAAATTCTTGGCAACTCCATGAGCCACGAAGGTGCAAGAAAAATTCAGACATCGTGATCTGTGACCAAGGGTTGACGACTTTCAGTGTGCGGAGTTCGGCGTTAATTGCTGCCTAGGAACGTAATATTGATTTTTAATCCTTCTTCAAATTTTGATAAATAAGACTATTAATATTTTTACTTATTTTGAATGGAAGAATGGAATTATAGTGTTAATAGTGGTATATGTACTTTGTTTATTTAAATAAAATGAAATTAATTTCAAATTTACAAGTAGGCAGTTCTTAATATCCTGTGTTGTTATGTGTTGCATTTTTATTTGAATCGTTTCACCATGGATCACTAATTGTACAGTAATCAGCAAAATTATGGCTACTTCAGTTTCGTTCTCCGTTACTTTCGGAGAGATTCTCAACATTTTAAAATGTGGGTTGTTTTTAAGTACTGAATTATTTTTTAAGAAATTTTTCAGCTGTATGTTCTTAGTTTCACCTCCCATCATATTTCAGATGTCTTTTTGATTTATACTTCTTATCAGTAACCTTGTTAATTTTTTTAGATTTTTCTGTCCTTCACTTTGTGAGGAATGCCCAAGCGATTTTCGTTTCCGTCACAAACTCGAACTTGTTCCTGGAATTAATGACGCCTTTTGTTGTTTCTCGAGCTCCTGGGATGATTTGTGTGTCATTTTCTTCTCCTCCCTGTCATTTTGCCTTTATTTACATTGACTTTGCACATTTTTATTATCATGTCTTTTCACACTACCGTTGTTCCCCTGCTGGACGTTATTGTGATACGCGAGGTGTTATAAGGTGATGCCTCACGTCGCCTTTGTAAGCGGCTGACGGGTTCGAAGAGTCTAATTATCACATAAATGGCTGCGTATTTCTCGGGTCTGATAGTTCCAGATGAATCACTTGTGGCACATCAGTGTCTCCTAAAGTGGGTTGATGGATAGAGTTTCGGCGCACTTAGAAACACTCAGACATACGTGGCATTTTTGACATTAGCGGCTATTGGCTGCTTTAATATTTATAGGTATTGCTCGTTATTGCTGGATGCCTGACAAAGGGTGGTAACGCTTGTGATCAGACTGGTTCTGAAATAATCCAATTTTTTTTTTTTTTTGAGAGTTTAACCAATGTTATAGGACAAGTAATTATTTCCTGTTGTCAGGTAATTTCTTGTTTATTCTCTCTCTCTCTCTCTCTCTCTCTCTCTCTCACACACACACACACATACACGAACACTTTTACTTAGTTTAACATAGCGCTTAATTGTAAGTTAATCGTGAGTGAGCAGTAATATCCCTTTCAATTAGATATGATATATAATATCAGCATTTTCCCATAATACAGTAAGACAGGAAAATAAGGATATGGATTTTTACAGCATTTTAGATCAGTGCTAAATTTTTAGCAACAACTACCCTCGTTATTCATTATTTTGGTGATAAAATACAGTCACTAAGTTAAATATTCTAGGTAAAATTAAATATCAAATATTCAGTGTATTATAGTTCCCGGCATAATTGATGAAAGTGAAAAATTTAGCAGGTTTCATGAAAATTTTAGCATACCCGTCCTCGCTCTATGTTATAATGTTGGCATTCGAAATTTGTGGAATCTCGTAACACACTTAATATAACTTTCAGATCTTTATGGGCTGAACGTCGCTAATTTCAAAATGCGTATCACTAAGAACATTTAAAAGAATCATGGGTCATAAGGCTGCTGTGATGCACAGATTTGCTGCGAAAAGAGTCTAGCCTTGAGGGGTTTAGTGGCTGCGAAGGTTTAGAGAGAACTGGGCTTGTATATCATCCACAGAGATTTATGTAGTTGAAGTCTGCATACCACAAAGGCAATGGGGCGGAACGTGTGGTAGGAGCTGCTGAAGTTTATTTACAGCGGTATCGTTCGTGGCAGAGAGGCTCATCGATTGGTTTAAGGGAAGAAGGGCTTCTCTTAATGAACGAGGCTTGCGACTCCCGGGACTGTTTGAAATGGATGTTAGGCTGGGTCCTGACATGTGACAGAACGATATGTGCGCAAGGCAGGCTGCCATGAGCCTCCTTTTTTTTTCTTTCTATGAAATCAGTTTTTATTTCAGTAAGTTGGATTATTAGCTCAGGTATATATTTGTACTCTGAAAACGAATATTATGCTCGTAACATTTATGAATGTCGAGAAGAGTTCACTCTTCTTCACTTGGTTTTCTTGGCCGTGTCTGAAACATTTCGAGAAAATTTAGATATTATTGTGATGCTTCTTATTTTGTGAGAAAGAATTTATTTTCATTACTGTCTTTATGGACCTAGTCATTATTAAAATGGGTTAAAAGCATAACGTTTTATGCCATTTTTCTTTTATTTTAGCTTTGTATAAATTTTTACTAACATAAAAATATGTCTTGTTCTAGGGTACATCAAAATTTTACCACGCATTCAATTATTTTCTTTTTTTTTTACAAAGTTCCTCTACGGTACTATTGATTTAAAATCTTTTGTGATGAACTTTTGAATGTTTTATGTATATATTTTATACAAGGTTATGGTGTTTTGCCTATATATATATATATATATATATATATATATATATATATATATATATATATATATATATATATATATATATATATATATATATATATAAAACATGCATGTATACGCCCACATAAGAATATGTGTAGATATGTGTGCGTTCACATAAGGAAAAAAATCCGTTTTCTTTCTTTGTGTTATCTCTCTCCTTTAAAAGACGACATTGTTTTGCATACAGCTGCACCTGCAGGAGTCACTTTGAGATCAAATCGATTGAATAGGTGCAAGAAACAGATAAGAGAGCGATCAGAAAAAGAGTTGAAAGAATGCTTTTGTTGCTGGTCGCTGGTGTGATCTCTTGCGAGATCATCGGGTACATTGAAACGGTTCACTTGCTCTTGTGCCAAAAGATGTGTGGCGAACTTCAACATCTCCGGCCACGTCTCTGTCATTCTTCCATTTTCCACCGAATGCAGAGCCTTCGTTTGCTGTGAAGGAATTGGAGGGGTCCGATTTCGGCTGTATTTTACGGGTGTTCCAATGCATCCATGATGTAAACAAGTTTTTGGTTTGATATCATCGGTATGTGTCATTGTTTTATGGCCCATTTTCATTGCCGGATATATCACCGTGACAAAACATATTTTTCGGAGGGTTTAGAAGTTTTTGTGATTAGAGGAATGGCTTTGGTTATTGTAAATGGAAAATTTGGTCTTACGGACATGGAACCAAAACGGAATTTGCTTAATTTACAGTTGCTGAGTGTTACGACCAAAGAGAAACTTAGTAGGGAAACTAATGTTCTTTGTCGTTTGTATAGATTCCCTCGTGTTTTGTGTAATTTGATTGTCCTTATCCTGTTTCATGTTTTTTGCACATTTTTCATGTGAAGGCTTACTTAATCAATAACTTGATGCCCATGTCTGTCTTATGTCAAACCAAAAAAATATGAAAACAAAAAAAAGTTGGGATAACCCCTAAAAAAAAATAAAGGGAAAGTTAAGGAACCCGACAAAACAGGAGAATGGACGGGACTTAGATTTTCTGGAGAGAGAAACAGCTACTTATCTTAAATATTTACAGGTATAGTGCCACACAATATCTTTTAGGCGTAACCTTTCAAGTTGATGTAGATACGAATGGCAATAAAATTACAATTAAAACAGGCTAACAGATTATTTCGCTTATTACTGTTACCTTGCAGTTTGGTCAGGGAGGGAGAAATATTTGCTTGCTAAACCTAGTTGGGAATAACGATCTTAAGGGAATTGGTACCCCTTATTATATCAGGGTATACTGATATTGCGTAGAACAGCGGCCGCATTCGTTGAAAAAAAATAAATAAATAAAAATAAAAATATAAATAAATGAAAGGAATAAATAAAAATAAATTAATAAATAATAATAAATAACGGTTCAGGGTTTTGTACTACCCAACTGCCCACCAGCTGACCCAGCAGTGAGTTGATATCCGGGTCAGCTGAGATCAAGAAAAGTGTTTGGGACCAGCAGATTCATCCCTAGCACCTTGCTAAATACCGGAAGGCTCTACTCTTCGTCCTCATCCTCACTACTATCCCCAAGCTACGAGGTCGGTTGCCTTGATGCATCTTCTCCAAGGTTCTCTCTCTCTCTCTCTCTCTCTCTCTCTCTCTCTCTCTCTCTCTCTCTATATATATATATATATATATATATATATATATATATATATATATATATATATATATATATATATATATATATATATATATATACAGATACATATGTATATGTATGTATATCATATATATATATTTATATGTATTTGTGTGTATCTATCTATCTATCTATATATATATATATATATATATATATATATATGTGTGTATATATATATAACTGTCTATGTCTGTGTGTGTGTGGTCATGGTATATAAAAGAGTCTTCATTTATAGGAAGTTAATAAGACCATTATTCAATTGAAGTGTCCAGTTCACTAAAAAAATTAAAAGAAAAACTAAACATCTTACGCTCTTTTTTGTTTCCTGGGGCCATCATTGAACTTTTAAGGTGATTCATCCGACAAAAGAAACCTAATCTTGTTCGGCGAGTTATGTACAAATGTATAATAAAGGAGAGGCCGGAAATACTTGAAGCGTATTTAATAGCTCCACCGCTATTTCGGGTTTTTTCGTTTTGAAAGCTCACCCCGGCAAGGTCTTGCGTTTCACGATCTCGTTGGAATTAAGGAAAGTACTGAATTGCGGTTCTTTTAAGGTTACTCGTTTAACTTGCATATTCTTTTTGTAAAATCATGGCTAAATATAGATGAATTGAGCAGATTAGTGTGATTTCAGTTTCCTGAATGTAACTGTGTTTTGTTTCTTAAAACAATCATGGCCACCTGATTCGAATATTACCGTCATTAGTTCATATCGACTGCAAGTGAATTAGTGGTGGTTTGATCATAATGCAGTTGAAGATGTAGGTGCCCTCTAGAATTAATTCGTTTCGGAAATTTTTGAATAAAGGTTATAATTCGTGAAGATATAACTGTGGAGTGATTATTAAGAATATGAAAGAATAAGTTCCTGGGATGGCTGATTTCTGAAAAGAAAACGTAGAAATGTTGGTTTGCGTAATATGATAAGTACTATGGTAGCAATAACGTCCAATTTTGCGGCGAAATAAGAGGGCTGAGATCACTGGCCGGACCTCAGGAACGTTATGAACCATCCCAAAACTAGGATCAAGGTACCTTACAAACACATACCGTAATTACCTAGGAGCTAGTGGTGAGAGAGGTTTGCTTGCTTACAGATGGACGATGGCAAGTCTAAACATTGGAACTGATTACCCATAGACTGTAACTTTAGAAAATTATATGGACACATTGTTTTTTATTATATAAAGATTAATAGGCTGAAAGTTTGTCATATAGCTGACTCTTCCTTGATAAGGTAAAACACAAGAAACAAGGGATTATGGTGTGAGGTTTTTGCTTATTTGACTTTAGATGATTAGAAATTTATTTTTATTGAGTAATTAAGTAAAGTAAAAATAATTTCTCAGCGTAGCAAACCATTGTTTATGAAGTTTTAACGATAGTTCATTTTTTATGGACTAAGCAGACAGAACACTACAGGTCATTTTTCTTACGTTCTGTGTCTTAAAGATTAGTGGTATTTTTTTTTATTAATCTTTTCTTGAAGGAAGGAACATATTTTTTTAGCTCCGTTTCATATGTAGCCTATTCGGGTTCAAATGCGGTAAGTTACTGTATATCCCACCTTGTAATAACATTAGTGGCCTATATTTTTTTCAGCATGAGAAGTATTATAAATAGTAATAAATCATACTCCGGGATTTTTTTGTAAGGAAAATGCACACTCCTAGTTGTTTGATGAACATCCATATATGGAGTATGAAGTAATCACGTCCTTGTTGGACGCTTTACTTTTATTTCACAGTATAATGTATACTGTGAGATACATTGCAGTTTTATTTTTATATAATAGGAATAAATCAAATTCATAAGAGTGAATTTGATGTTAATTTTAAGTCAGTGGATTATAAAGCCATCAAAGTGTTTATCCTCCATTCTTAAACGGAAGCTTTATATTCTTACAATTCCCCTTTCAAGAAGGGGATACATTGATTTTTTATACTTTTTTAAGGTTATTTCTTTCAAGACACATAACCCAAAACCGAACGAAGAGAACTGAAAGGGCACTTCTTTCTGGTTTCACTCCTTTGGCCTCCATGTTCTGTTGTGATTATTTTTTGTTTTTTATTCTTCAGTTGCCTGCGTAAAACGGTCAAAGGGATCATCTCTGATTTAGCTGTGGGTAATTAGTGCAAGAATTGAATTGCAAATATGCTTCCCATTTGTTAAGAGGTGCAGGTAAATTTAAAAATGAGTAATTAACCGACATTACAAGATCGTTTTTTACGATAACAATTCTGTTTCCCAGTAATTTAACGGAGGTAATTGACGATTTTTGTTTCTTAAAGATGTATTGCAATGGTTCAGTGTAAGTGAAGTTTTTTTTTTTTTTTTTTTTTTTTTTTTTGTAGTGGAGTTTGCGTCGAACAGTTTCATCTTGCCTTTAGCCTATGAACCCTCATGGAAACGCCCACTTAGGATTTTTTTCAATTGTTTTCTCAATTTCTGGCGGATTGCCCTTTTTGCAGATATGCCAACGTAGGAATTTCATATAAAAACTCGCATGCACACACATCTATGGCGAAAGGTGGAGACAGCGTACAGTGTGCACCCTTCACATTATATAGTAAGGAAATTTATAATTATGGTGTACAGAATAAAATTTGTTATGTGGCTGCTGCTACTGAGATGGGTTGTAGGTAAAGGTAACGCATTGTTTTATATTTTATTATTGCATCGTCGCGTTGAGATTCTTGATATAAATGACCCTTATGTTGAAAAAGTCATTAACCTGTAATTTTCAGAATATTTTATTTCAGAATATTCACCTATGCATATATAATGAAAGTATTATTTATCTGCTAACGTCTGTTGCCGTATATGATACATTCAGAATAGTACAGTTACAATTGGAAATTATTTTTACTTATAGGAACCAAATTCTTTTTTGTTATTTCCAATTCAGTATCTGCCATTCCAACAATACTGCAATTTCTTACCGTAACTGTCATCTCTGATCACAGCAGGAATGTTTATGTGTATTTTATAGCTATAGAAAACTACTACTCGTGTATTGTGCATTGAATAGTTGTTCCGTTAGTCGACAAACGCGGTACAGTTTTACGATGATGTTTATTGTCCTTGTTGATTAGGTAAAGAATTATGTAATGAGCTTTGTGGCGTGGAGCAGCGGTTCCCTTGATGCTCACTATTATGATGAATTCACTCTCTTTGCTGGTGTCGGCAAGGTCCATCGATTGAATTGATACCAGAGCTCTACCGTCCACCTTTTGCATATTTTAAGTTTTATCGCTATCAGTTGACTATTCTCTGTATTTCCAGAAGTTCGCCGGCTGTCTTGCATTTTTCGGAATTTCTTTTGTCTTTACTGAGGAGTAATTTTTGAAGCAACGAGTAGTTCCTCACTGGATGGGTCGATATCGTTCTCGGCTAGCACTTTCGGTATAATGTGGTTCGGATTCCACAGTAAACTGTAGGCCCCGTTGCTAGGTAACCAATTGGTTCTTAGCCACGTAAAATAAGTCTAATCCTTCGGGCCAGCCCTAGGAGAGCTGTTAATCAGCTCACTGGTCTGGTTAAAGTAAGGTATACTTAACTTGAAACAATGAGTTTCTTTAATTAAATCACATGTATGCTGAAAATGTTTATTTAATTTTGATATTCTGTTTTCATCATGTGTAAGGATTAGTTCTTTGAAATTCAACTGTCTTTGTATATATTAGGTAGTGTGGTGATGATGTTAAATTTTTTCCAGAGTTGCAGTAAAGTTGAGTTAACAACAATTTACCGTTTTGTGTCATCTATTAGTCGAAGCCAAGAGAGAAATGGTAAAGGTTGGTGTACGAATCGCCCGGATGGCGACCTGGCTTCAAAATGCCCTCACTGCTCTCAAATAATCCCTTCTCTCACAGGGATAAGGTTGCAAAGCTTCATCTGATCAGTGAGTTTGTTGTAGCTAGCTCGTTAGGCTTCGTTATGCCTGATTTGCACTGATGATGTTTTCATTTAACGTTCAGACCTAATACATTTTATTACGACATTTTTTTGTTTAGTTTTTGCCTTAGTTTTCCTGACATGAATCCATATTGCTGCATTTCGCACGAAGATGAATGAATCCGTCTTTTAGTTTAAAAATGTATATTTGTGACAATGCCTGTGTTCCCAAATGCCATCTGGAATGTAGTTTAATTACATTAGGTTTTTCCATTGAAATGCTATGGTATCTTCTTGTCAGTTTATTTGACCACTAAGGCGTGCTATAAAACTCAGAAGGATTTTCATTTTGTCACTCTCCCTTTTGGTTTAAAAATATTTTAGTTGCGTCCCGTTATTATTATTATTATTATTATTATTATTATTATTATTATTATTATTATTATTATTATTATTTGTTGTTGTTGTTGTTGTTGTTGTTGTTAGTGGCGTTGCATATATTTTCTAGCATTGTGCTGAGATTCTGTTGACCTCCCAGGATCCAGCATCTCGTGTAATAAATGCCAGTCTGGGTAGAATAGGCCTACCATACCTGGCGATGGGATTATGTTCGTATGAAGATTTACCTTGACGTAGTTATCTTGACCAGTAGCTCCCTGGGAGGGTTGGGGAGGGCTGATCGAAGAATTGTGAATGGGATAAGACCGGAGATGGAGAGAGATACGAGAGAAGACATGGTAGAAATGTTGGAGGTTGGCCCAATGCTGAGATTGGAAGAAACTATTGGAATGCGGAAGGTTAAAAAAAAAGAAAAAAAAAAAGAGGTTTGTGTGGGTATGTATGCGTTTCCACGAGCATGTGCCCACTTTCAATCACTTGTTTGGGATTTTGAGATTCGCTGTCTATTTTTATGCGACTATATCCTGGAAATATTAGGATCTCCGAACGAAAAAGAGAAGGTCATCATCTAACCATAACGGAACACCTTTGTCAGTCGTAAAATGTCACCTGTTATCTTCATCTTGTCCTTTACTTTCCTTACTTGAGTTTCATCTAATTACGTGTCGCTTTTTTTTTATTCTATTTGGGTTAGTTTGTTAGCAGTTTTAGTTACCTGGACATTACAGCTGTAGCAATGGTATATGAAACATATTCTGTGTGGTTTCGTTGTCTTTCTATCAAGCAAGTAAACAGCGTAGTGTTCTTATAGTCTTCAGTCGGATAATTTCGTTGGGTACCTGCAGATGAAACTTTTACCTCGTAAGATAATGAGCAAACAAAGAAAAAGGGACTTTTTTCACTTAATGATAAATTCGTTAATTTTATTATTCTTCCTCTCAGCAGTCACTAGGAAACAAACCATAACTCGAAGAATTCGTTCAATAATTTCCAGATAAACAAGTTATTTGAATACCCTGTATGGTGAGCTAATAAATTCCCATTCCTAAATCTGCACAGTACTCGCTGCCCTATTTCTTATGCTTTTAGGTTATTTAGATCTTTAGTTTATGTAAAACTGATTAATGCTACATGTTCTGTGTCAAGGAGTATCTATTCTTGAGAGATGATCTGGCTTTTCCGGGAATGGGTAGCGATTGACCGTTGACTTAAAACTCGCTGCAGAGTATCTGTGAAGGTTAATATGTAATACACTGGTGATGCTATACATTTGGTTTTCGGAATATTCTCTGTGAAAGTGTCCTACGAGCGGAGATTCCAACACCAACGTAAAAATGTATCTTTGTGACAGTGCACTTTTGAGTCCATGTAGTTTCAGGCAACAAACTGCTTGAGGTAAACTCGGGAAGGCGTTATTTTGCTGTCATTTCAAGCATAAGAACGAAAATAAGTTGTGTCTTTTTCCTAAATAAATTAATAAATGAATGTGTGTTTCCCGTCTTCGTAACTGATCATGAAGATTTTCCAAAAGAATGTCTTCTAGATCCGTTTCTAATTATATGGTCATGGTTTTTTGTGCATCTCAACACCTGTCGACAATTTTTTGGCGATGTATTATTATTCCTTTCTCCTTGAGAATTTCCGATAAGAGAGGAGCCTTCTATTTGCACGCAGCTTGGAGAGACTCCTCAGGGAAGCGGCTGCTATCCTCCTCCTCAGGTGCTTGAGTTGATTTTTGGGTATCTGCATCTGGCTAATGATGTGGGTGGAGTACACACCTTTGCCATTGAGAAGACCCTGCTTATGCAAGATCGACGACGCTTGGACTTCCCCACTCTCCAGTCCCTCACATAATGTCTAGTATGTCCCCCTCCTCTTCTTTATATCCATACCCCTTCCACGGCCCCACGCCGTCTGTCTTCCTCCTCCTCCTCCTGCTCCCCCCCCTCCTCCTCTTCCTCTTCCCTCCAGCTTGAAAGTCTTTTGATGGAGCGTAAAAATATACTGTGCAAACAGAATAAAAGAAGATTGTCTTTTCGGAGTTGTAGTCCAGCCGCGTGCGTTCGTTTGTGTTTACCTATATAAGCTCGCTGGGGGTCGTCGTTGGCAAAGGTCGTTCAACTTGCTGGTGGTGGTGGTGGTGATGGCGGTGGTGGTAGTTGTGGGCCGTTATCAAGAAAGTCTTTTAATGGTTTGCCTGTGCGTGGTGGGCCAAGATAATGTTATGTAGAGCGTGATACATAAATAAAAAAAGGGGGCTAAGGAACGATCCTCAAGGCTACTAGTAGCGATAGTCTTGGATCGAGACCAATATGCAGATGAGTTTCTTCATATATCTCGCGATCGGCCGCAATATTATAATCATTATTTTTTTATATTAACAAGTAACTCATCTTAAGTGCCATCTTTCTTTCATTATCTTGTATTCGACTTTGTGATTATGCAAGGGCAAGTTGTTAGCGTTTTGTGATGTATATATATATATATATATATATATATATATATATATATATATATATATATATATATATATATATAATAATGTGTATGTATATCTATGTATATGCGTGTGTGTAAGCATGGGCACGCCTTTTCCCCTATTTTAAGGGGGGTGGCGACCGAATGGTAGATCCTTCCGACTCTCGGTTCTCAGCAAGTCTCTAGGGATGAGGGTGCTAGCCCATGCCCATTTTCTTGACCCCAGCTGAAGCTGGCACTCATTCACAGGTGGGTTGACTGACATGGGGCAGAGCATATATCGAACCATTGGCCTTGCAAACGTAACGTAGTGCTTTACTAATGAATTAGGGACCTAAAGTGAAATACCAGTGGTGGTCGCACCACGGACATAAACCGTCATGGGCCTAGCAACTTCATCCCCCAAGACTTGTTAGGATCCGGAAGGCAATCACCTGATTGCTGTCGGCGAACACTCTTTGACGAAAAACAGCCGACACTAGATACCGTTCCGAATATGCAGACTAAGGTTTAGTCGGCTTAAAGCAAAGGCGACTTTCTTATTTCCTCAATCTGAAGGGATCTTATTAAGCGGCGTCGTTATGTTTTCATTTTTAGTAGATTTACATCCCTGTGTCCGTTACATGACAGCTTCACCCTCCAGCAGCCGGTTAGATATTGTTAACTGGGGTGGTACAGTGGGGGGAAAGGAAGGAGGCTGGTGCGAGTGCGGTGGGTGTTAATGGTGTTGATCCTTCGCTTAATGAAGGTGAATGAGAGCTAAAGACCCGGCTGACAACTTGCCGTCCAGTGGAAATCATGGAAGTTCTCGTCAGGAACGGCCAAAAAAATTTTGCGTCGGTGCCTCTGGCTTTGATAGCAATCTTTGTTTTCTGGATTTTTGATGATTTTTAGCTGGCAGCTTATAAAGTAGGTTCGGTTTTTTTATTGGAAGGCTAAACTTTTTATTCCCCAGAATGGAAGGTGTTATGATCGGAAAAGACAAGACCAATTAGCAACAATGATTCTTTATTTGCTTAATGTTATTTCCTGTTAGCATATTTCTGACGTACCCAGATTTTAGTTTTCTGTAAAAGAAAACTATTGAGATGGGTATTTGTCTGTCCGTCCGCACCTTTTCTGTCCGCCCTCAGATCTTAAAAGCTACTAAGGCTAGAGGGCTGCAAATTGGTACGTTGATCATCCACCCTCCAATCATCAAACATACCAAAGTGGAGCCCTCTAGCCTCAGTAGTTTTTATTTTATTTAAGGTTAAAGTTGGCCATGATCGTACGTCTGGCACCGCTATGGGTGGCAACAACACAGGCCACTACCGGGCAGCGGCTGAAAGTTTCATGGGCCATGGCTGAGAGTTTCATACAGCATTATGCGCTGTACAGAGAACTCGATTGCGCCGAAGAAAGGTCGGCGCATTTTTTACTTATTTATTTTGCTCTGGAAATTGGTTCACTAAACCGTCACGTCATTACGTTCTCTTTTAAGATGGAAAACAAATTCTTTTAGTGTACGTAGCTGCTGTTATATAACTACCTTTCAGTCTATGAAAGGAAATGCTTTCCAGTCCGTATTGTTTCGGTATCCCCATATCAGTAGTTCATTCTTAGGTCTGATATAAGACTGGCTTATTATCATCCCCTTGTTAGAATCCGTATTTATTTCTCAATCTGCAGTGGAAGAATCCGTTGTATCTTGATAATGCGGGCATTTGGTATGAATCCTTCATTTTTCCGCCGTAGATATTTTTTTTTTTTCACTTGAACCTGTTTTGAAGATAACGCCGTGATAAGTCTGTTAACAAGTTTTTTCTCCTTCGTCTTGCCTTGCCTTTTTTAATTTTTGATGAGGATTAGTTAGCAGCTCTTCATGTTGATGTTACAGCTTTGCGTATCTGGCCAGTTAGTGGTTTCTTTTCGGGGGAGTCAATATATTTGTGTTTTAGAGAGAGAGAAAGAGAGGTGCTAGTAAGGCCGAAGAGCACGCAAAACTATATTTTCATGAAGTCGGGACCAGAGTTACCAAGTTTGCTTTGCCCCTTCCTTCCCTCGTTCCTTTGATTGTTAGGAATAAAATGGAAAGAGGAAAAAACTCCCAGGAGGTATCACCCCGAGGGCCATGCAGAACCCCTCAGAAACTGCAGTTTTTCTCTGTTAAAATACAACAGCGGGAGGATGTGCAGATTGCCATGCCCTCAGGCAAGCCTCAGACATGGGGCAGTGAAATTAAGCACCTAGTAATTTGAAGTCATGGTGGGCTTGTGTTTTCTGGAAGCAAGTCGACATTAAAAATATAAAAATATATACTGTATAACCTGAATCCAGATTGCGTCTATGAAATGGACTGGGGTTTTTGACTAGAGGGCTTTGTGGTCCGATCTTGTACTCTGTCGGCAAAGGTACTAAATACTAGGGGTCTTTATTAAGGGTGCTTGGGCACGAAGCATAAGGCATCATTACTTAATGTATTTGGTACCATTTAAAGAGACTGACCTTCATTCATTTTAAGATTCCTATCGTCTCAACGAAAAAGATTTTGAACAAAATTTAAACTGATAGTTGTTAGTAAATGTAGTCATTGCATCCTTGAGATTATTATCATGTGCTGTACGTCATCTAATCCCGTTTTTTTTTTCTCCTATCGACAACGCCGCTCTTGGACATAAGTATTTTGATTATTTTTATTACTCCAAGAACAAAGAAATTCGTCGTGCAAAATGGATTGTGAACTCCATACGGCTTAACACATTTACTCACTCTCCTTTTCAGTCTTGTTTTTCATTAGCAGTATCTACGTATTTGTACAGTATATACGCGTCCGCGCCGTCGTATTTGTTCAGTGTGAGCCTACCTTCCAGCTAGCCTTTCATACCTACAGTTGGTTTAAGCCACAGTTATCATAATCATAATTCAAGGCTACCATGTGTTTAGAGGCGACATTTATGTCTTGAATACCTGGAGCCTAACTACAGGGTAGCCTTGTCAAAATCAAATGAGATGTTATTGTTTAATTTAGATATAATTAGGCTTCTTGGTCCCCCTCTGGCTAAGGCTTTATCAGAAAGAATATCTTGTTCATATATCACAAGTAGGTATTAATTCTGTCGTTGGCCCTTTCTTAAGGCATTCAGCCCTTCCTCTGTTTAATGTGACATAAATAGAGTTCCAGCAACCTGATTGCTTGTGTTGTAGAGGTATGACGAGGCTTGATTTGTATGATCCTAAACTAATGAAATAACAAGTCATGACAGTAATGCTGGTTAGGTTGCTTGTGTGAAAGGTATGTAAGTTTTTTTCACTTTCTGAAGAATGGGGAATCCCTCCAAAAGAAACTTATTTTTTATACTACGTTTTATGACGTTCAACTGCTGGTGGATATTTTTCAATTTTTGCTCTTGTTGAGTGATATTTGGTGAAGAGTAATGCAGCATTATCATCACCAAATTGGGAAAATGTTGTTTCACTTTCCCTCATGATGGACAGAGGCGAGCAAATGGATGCCTCCAAGCCCCCCAATCTTGAGGTGTTCGAAATGATGACCCCAAATGGATTGATACCATAAGGAGAGTTGTTATTGTTGTTGATGTTCAGCGTTATGAAACATTTGGAAGGGATCAGATAAGAAGAGTCAGGACGCGCGGAGGTGAGAAGAATCAAGAAAATAATGAGATAATCGTAGGTTGCGGATGCACTTGTGAGTGATGGGTGGCGCTGACGTGCTTATAGGTTAAGCAACTTGCCCATCCCCTCCCCCCACCTCGTCCTTACCTGAGGTTCATCCCCCTTATATACCCCCCTTTTTCTTCTTTTCTTTCTTCCTCCTACTCCATCTTTATCCTCTTAGCTGGCAGTGGGATGGGAATAATGGGGTGAGCCAGGGAGGAAAGGGCTTTGGTGTTGTTTGGCTTGTCATGCTTTAGGGTACTACCCTTTTTTGTGGACATGAAACCCCTCCGCTTCGTAAGGAGTGAATTATGAAGCATATTTGAAGGTGAGAATTGGGCTTTGGCAAGGAATATCTTATTTTGATGCTATCCTGCACGTTCATTTTCAGCTTCATTTGAATATAATGGGCTTAGAATGTCTTGAGACTGTTGACAGCGAGTTTTTCCATCAGAATCACGAGTATCAGTTTCATTTTTTAGAATTCATCTGTCCGAAGGAGTTAATGGGTTTACATTATAGTTGTACACTTCCATGGTTTTCTTTTGATTTTCATGAACAATATTCAAGATCAACTGTATGTTCATCTCTCATGATTTCAGTTTTTTATTTTTACATTTTTAGATTTGTCAACGTATTGTGCCTACTGCTTGCTTTCTTTTGAAATGACTCATAAGACGATTCATCCGAATAGCTGAAACCACGTATTGTCTGTAGAACACATGCAAGTAAATTCTAGTAACTGAGTTACTGTGTTGATCGCCCGTACGTTTAAATCGACTAATCTTTTTCAAATTATTTTCATGATATACAGGAATCTTGATCCTGTTATTTAAGGAGTTATTGTAATCATCAATATTCAGTAATAGGAAACTTTGCAAACATGAGTATGGAACAAGTTTAGAAGGTCATTTGCGAAAAGAGGAAACAGAAATGAATTAAAAATAAGGTAAGTTTACAATCAGATGTTTCCATTTTAATACCAATACAAGTCAGGAAGACTTTGGCTGTCGAATATTATAATTCTGATTGGTAATTTTATTAATGATTGTTGTAACCTTTTCTCAAGTTTAGTTTACCCAGTCAATTCAACTTCCTTTCAAGGTTACAGATCCCTTGGACAGAAAATGTAACTTTCTTTCAAGTATAAGTTTGTTCATCAACGAATATCTCTTGAATACCCGTAATAGTCATGAAAAGTACAAGAAAGTAGATAAGCATATCTGAAGATACTTCGGAATATATTCAGGTAAAAAAATACTGTGACACTATTTGCTTCTCCTAGATGGAGGATACAGAAATAGGAAAGTATCTGTATTATTGCCACCACTTAAATAGCAAAAAGTACCTTTTCATGTAATGCTAAAAATAGATGGTATTTTCAAGCATTAAGAGAGAGAGAGAGAGAGAGAGAGAGAGAGAGAGAGAGAGAGAGAGAGAGAGAGAGAGAGAACGGATTATCAATGAAGATGGTAAACAGCCCACACACAGGAGACCATTCTTCGGTGGGTGAGACCATATGAGTAATGAAGATGCCATGTTTCATTTGGGAAGTGCGATTCATTTGGATGTATTTCGACAGGTTAATAGCGATTGTAAATGAATGATGGCCGATGTAATCGGCGATCCCGGCAGACAGATATATAAAGGCAGAAGTCATTTGCATAAAGCGTACCTCCTACATAACTGATTCGTCCGATTGCGTTAGGCCTCGAGATCTCCGAACATGAAGAATTCCTGCTTTTCTTTTCTTTCTTTATTTTGACCCTGACTTTAATAAAAAGCATTCCCCTAAATAAGTTTCAGCGGTATCGATACTGCTGCTCACCATAAGGAGCCCTTTCCTAGCACCAGTTTTTTATAATAGGTATTTTCCTTTTTTTCTTATATATATATATATATATATATATATATATATATATATATATATATATATATATATATGTGTGTGTGTGTGTGTGTGTGTGTGTGGGTCACTTCGCATTTTACCTTAGTTCAGCATCTGCTACCTGTATTTGATCTCTTCCTATTTTCAGCATCGTCTTCTATTCTGCTCCTTCTTTTACGGCCTCCTTTTTTTTTTATGTTCAGCCTCTTGCTCTGTTTAGCTTCCTCTTCTTCTATCCTGTCTGCTCTTTTTCTGTTTCTCCCGGTTCTGTTCAGCCATCCTTCCTGTGTGTAACCCCCTCTTCCACAGTTCAGTTACTTTATACTTTTGGTCATTCAGTTCTTCCTCTTTTGCTGAACTTCCTCCTCTCTTCATCCTGACGTTCCCCTGTTGAGCCCTTTCTTCCTGTGTTGGTATCATGTTTGGCAATCGTTCAGTCAAGACCCTGTCGAAGAAGACCATCGCTTGAATCTCTCTGATGCATTTTAGTGTGTGTTTACTTAATGCGATCTTAGACACTCCCCTTTTGCCTTTTACAGCAAGAGTGGTCGGAGAAAAGCGATTTGGAACCAATAAAATTAATTTTGCATCTTAATAAATCGTCTTGATCGTTAGCTCTTGGATTTATTTACGACTTTCGGTGTACGCATGAGGCTCTTCTCGCTATCTGTCGGAAGGACCTCTGGAAGGTTAGTGAGTCGAAGGGAGGTGGAATGGATAGGAAGACCAAGAAGCAGTATGTGAATGCAGTAACATGTGATTAACATGACCCACGAGAGTGTGGCATGTCAGGTCTTTCGTGTTCAAGCAATATTATCTTTGGTTTATGCAACATGTTTTTTAATATCCTATCAAGCCATATGCAATGCAGTGACACTTAATATCATCAGCATATTACCACTCCATAATAATCACGACATTTCCAAACTGTTCAGACTGCTTAATCACATTACTCTTTATGCATCTCCGTTTTGCTTAAGCACTTGGAGTCATTTTTCCTAACGAACTGTACATTTTCGTTTTATTCGTTGATGTCAAGATTTTCCTTCATTGCCATACGAATCAAGTCTTTGTAAATTTATAATTTTCATTTGTGAGAAACTAATTTTTTTTTTTTTTACAAAATACTTGGTGACTAAAGGTATTATTATTGAATTTAGAATAAGGAAATAAGCTTCCCACTAGGTGTGCATATGCATTTTTATAGATGTATTAGGAAAAATGGTTGAACTTCAAATTGTTGTCAGCAATTGGGCTCTTACGCAATGGATTGTAAACGAGTTCCAAAGTTTATTCTTCTAATTCACAAGAATGCTTCCAGGCAGTTGGCAAAATATATCCTTTGCTTTTACTTCCAAGTTCGTTTGGACATATGATTGCGAATACCGGTATACTTCTACCTTCTTCGTTTAGAGTACAAACTTACAAAAAACGAATCTTATCAGTGTTTATGTATCACTTGAGTTCGAACCCAAGACATGAGGTCCGTTCTCTCTGATAACGTTATGTAAATTATTAAGCTCATTTTTCTTTATTGTAGTGTTTAGTATTGAGCTCTGTTTTAACTCGGCCGGTAATAAGAGGTGAGGGGGTAAACGTTGTCATTATGCCTCTAGGCGTGTTTTTTTTTTTTTTTTCCAAACAACTCTTTAACATTAGGACGTGTTAACCTACCATCTCTAACCATCCACATACTTGAAAGACCTGACGCGCGTCGCCTAGCAGTTGGTCATCATTGTCAATATGTATACAATATATATATATATATATATATATATATATATATATATATATATATATATATATATATGTGTGTGTGTGTGTGTGTGTGTGTATACAGTATATATATATATATATATGTGTATGTGTATATATATATATATATATATATATGTATATATATATATATATATATATATATATATATATATATATATATATATATATATATATATATATATATATATATATATATATATATATTCACCGTGAAGATTTTCCTTTTGAAAGGGATTGCGCCAGAATGTTACATCATTCCGGTTTTTCAGCAAGTCCTCGGGGTTGAAGTTGCTAGCCCCAGGCCCTCTTTCTTGACCCCAGCAGTAATCTTAATATTGTTTTCAGCGCTAATAACACTATTAAAATTAATACTTCATGTAATAATTGTAAAAAAAAAAACTATAAATGAACTTATTTGCCCATGGCAGGACTGAGAAGGGGTCGAGCTATTAAACTTACAGTAAACGTGGGAACGCTACCATTCAGCCACGGTGCCCATATTGGCTGAATGTACCTTCCAAAGGTGGCAATGGGGTCATCATATCCGTCCACTAAATATACATACACACACATACATACATATATATATATATATATATATATATATATATATATATATATATATATATATATATATATATATATATATATATATATATATATATATATATATATATATGTGTGTGTGTGTGTGTGTATGTATATGTATATAGAGTGATTTTCCTAGGTCTTATTCATCACTTTATATATGTTACTTCAGAGTACAGCTCCTCCCCCCCAACCATTTTCCTTCTCCTCGATCCATGGTTCTAGAATATTATGCTACTCATCATATTCTTGTTTTACAAGTATAAGGCGTCGACCAGTCTTGTTTTGATAGAAGTCTACGGAAATCAGTCATGCAAGAATGAAAGTCTTGCAGTTGATATTCTGCTAATATGGATTTGTTTCTAAAGTACGTATCTGACCACGATGAATTCTTCATTTGGATGCAGACAAAAAGAGATGTCATTTTCCTTGATTCGTAATAACATTCCTGCTTGTGAGATATGATTAAGAGGACTTTGACTTTTCGTTTTCTGTATCCCCACTGAGTTTTTCAGTATAGTCGGTCATGGCATAGAAATAAAAAGATTATGTAAAATCAAGTGATTCCTAAAGGATGACTTTAGCAAGCATATTCCCTGCTGATTTTATTTGTCTTCCAGTTACCGAAGACATGAACTGATGTGGAATTTAGAAAGCGGAAATTCCTAGTGGGCGTTGTTGTTAGTCGACATGATATTCCACTTTACGGAAGATTTAAGGAAAAGTGTCGTCCGAGACTTATGTTTCTTGGTTAATAGGGTTAAGCGATGATATTGTAATCAGATAAAATAGGTGCTTATTTTTGCTGGTTTTGGAGATGATGTTGTTAGTGGTGACGTTAAATTTCCTCGAGAATCTAGACCATAGAGGAGCAAACTTATAAAACAGAATGAAAGGGGATGGTAGACTCTAAATTAAATAGGACTCACATTATATTTATATATATATATATATATATATATATATATATATATATATATATATATATATATATAATATATATATATATATATTTATATATATATATATATATATATATATATATATATATATATATATATATATATATATATACTGTATATATATACACACACACACAAATACACGATAGTCACTTATATATGTTGATTTCATTAGGCGTTTAAAAATATGCTTGACACAGCATTGCTCTTGAACATTTCATAAATATCTTCTTGGCAAATTTTTCAGCCTTGCCACGCTATCAGTGCCCTTATGTCTGTGATTTAGAGGCCATTGTTCTGTTTTGTTTATCTGAATCAAATGTACAATTCGGGTTCAACTACATTAGCCTTTTGATCCCCGGTGCTGCTTCCAGGTTCTATTTTTACTCGTCGTCTTATGTGAGCGTTGCAAATGATAAAGATTTCAAAATTTTAATCATGAATGCTCAACAGATCGTCCAGAATTGTTGACGTTATCAGAAATAAAGCTTAGAATTATTCTTTACCCGGTAGAGGTGTGCGTTTTTTGGTTAGCGTTTATATCTTCATTTATTATGATACTGTTTTTCATTTGTTATGTTATTGGTTTTGAAGTTCTCGACAACTAATAATTACACTGTTTTTATTTATTATTATAACGCCTCTTAAAGTTAGTGGTAGATTCGACTACACAGAGCGAAGTCAAAGGCAACAAGAAAAATTAATGAAGACTGAGGTGAAGAATATTAGAGTTAGACATTTTATTATCTATTATTCATGTGTCGTATACGATTTCTATCAGTGCCATCTAAATTTTATAGGTAGCCTATTCGAAGAAAAAATCAGGAATTCATTTCTTCGTCACCGTGGACAACAAACTTAAATAGAGTCGTACGCTCTCTGTCATCAGACTGTAAAATAAACGCTGGTAATTGCGTTGTGCAGAAATGATACGGTTATTATGTGAACTGGTTATCGGAAGCAGTGATGTCAGACATGAGTGAGAGAGAGAGAGAGAGAGAGGTAAAGTGGTAATCTTTGTGTTCAGCATTACCCGGCGACAAAGAGCTGAGAATTGAAGGATCCGGGGCAAACTGCATGACTGTTAAATGCAGTCCTCCTTCCCTATCTGCAAGTTGCTCTACATTGCCCCCACGAACCGTCTTCCTCCTCGTGATCTGCAGAGCGAAGCCACGCCCCCTCCTCCACACCCAGAAATCCTTATTCTGCCTCGGCGCTGCAGGATAACTGTGAACTCCGTCTGTAAATGGATGTTGTGGGGGATAAACATTTGGTCTGGCAACGTTGATCGGGGATGCTGATTGAACCAACTTGGAATAAAGGAAAAATGCAAGGAGGGTCTAAATGAAAGCTGCAAGATTTAGGAAAAGCGATGCACATTGTCAGTGGAGTATTATGTAACTGCGCCAGGCAAAAAATGTACGTGTTAATCGGTGAGCGACTTTAAATATCTTGTAATACAATATAAAAATCATGATAAACAGAAAGTGCGCGCGCGCGAGAGAGAGAGAGAGAGAGAGAGAGAGAGAGAGAGAGAGAGAGAGAGAGAGAGAGAGAAGTTTACTGTAAAAGACGCCTTTAGCTACATATTACCGTCAGCTCGTACATCTTTCCCGCAACATCCACGCCCCTTCGGCTTGCTCTCACTCGACAAAAACTATCTTAGCCACATACGAAGATATTGTAAATTAGGCTCCACAAAATCAAAAATATTTTGCACTGCACGCATAGTTCCATTTTAATGTAGACTAGTAAGAGGAACTAAAATTTTATCTTTCGATAGATGTGGTAGGGAATGCGTTTAATTCCCAAGAACCGTAGATAAATAGTTTTGATTGCAAGGATGTAAAACATTAGATATCAATGAATCACATATTCTTTTACCATGTTTCCAAACTTATAAAATGTTTTCATATACTTTAATGGTTTTTCTGGTAAATTTTTAATTTATTTTGGCAGAGCACAACGTTAATCTATTCTTGTATCATGTGCATTATTCCTTTCTTATTTTTCCTTAAGTGACATTTTAATATCTTTAAAGTGATCTGGTAAAGTTATCCTTCGCCCACGATGATAAGTGTTCTAGATCGTTTAATCTGCGGAGTAAGCAATTTCCCCCAAGACACTTTTTTTATCAGTTATATTTACTTGTTTAAATATCTTGTTATTTTTAGTTTTTGAAAATATTTAGTCATCATTTTTAAGCTTTCGTTTTGTAAGTTTAAAATCTGTATATAGATACTTCAAAAAACATATCTTATAAGATCCACGCTACGTTCCTTTTAATTGGTTTTTGTGTAAAGGAGCGCAAGCCTTTGTTCATATTTGTTTTTGCCCAGTACACCCATTATAACTACTTTTGAACGAGAAAGACCTTCTTTAGAGGGATTTGACTAGGGAAGTGTCGTGGAATTGCTGCATATCTCCATACTTCAATATAATCAAGACGGGAAATATGAAAATTTGAAAGATTTTCCACATATAAGTCAAAATGACATTACTTGGCTGTGTCTCTGTGTGATAGTGACCGAAGCTTTCGGGAAATGGAATATAAGTAATTATTGCAAATATATTTTGGGAAATAAGGGGCCCCCAAGAGTTACTTTGACCCAAGGAAAGCTTTAATTGTGACAAGTAGCTGGTTGTGGTTGATTAATAATTGCATATCACACCTCAAATAGGAAGTCAGAACTCAAGATTAGAAAGCGTAAAGTCAAATTGTAATTTATCGGGTTGTGTTCTTTAAAGTCATGAAATTCAAATTCAGAAGTAATAGGATTTTTAGAATTATATTTTTTGATAGGGAGAAAATTAAGAGTGAATGCCTAAGGATTGTTTCGTTGCAAAACTACGATTCCATCATACCACCCTATGCCATTGAAGTCGTCAAATCTACCATTTTTACTTGTCACCATGTGCTGCTGTCATTTTAAAAGATTGATTCTATTTTAGCTAGTTAGAATGTTCATCGTAATTGTGGAAAGTATGTTTACCAGTTGTTGCCATAATGATCTTTTGACAGCGTCAGTCTGGCAGGGTACAATTGAACCTCAAGCTTATAAATCATCGACTGAGCTCCCAACTTTTTCGTCTTACTCCAAAAGTACATATAATTGTGTATTAACAGAACCCAAAAGCTCATAAAAGCATGAAAAGGTTGCTGCTGTTTTACTGCTGCCTATAAAAGATAATATTGAATTTTTTCTAATAAAAGGGCAGAACTGTTTTCGTTCCCAAAAGACTGGAGCTGTACCTGTTCTGTTTATGCTAAGTCAAAGAGGGAGTATATCTGGGTATTGACACTGGTAATTGTTATGCTGGTCAAGCAACAGAGATGGCCTCCGTAACCTTTACTTTCGGCTGCTTTGCGGTGACGGCTTACTCTTGTTACATCGCCATGCTGCATGAAATACGTATCTCTGTGAGCCGTAATTACGCTCAGTTGTAAGTAAAGCACCTCTCAGGACACCATTGCTCTTCTCGGCAGGTACTGAATGGTGCTGGTTGCAACGAATGGGTTTTAGCGCCGGATTTTATAAATTTAAGCAGCACATGGTCAGAGTGTATTGGCAGCAGGGGACTGAGTAGGTAAAATATACAGGTAATTTCTTTCTCGTTCATTACCTGTCATCGCTAGCCTTGGTTGTTGCGACGCCAGTTCCAGTTTGTGTAAATTAATTAAATCTCTCTCTCTCTCTCTCTCTCTCTCTCTCTCTCTCTCTCTCTCTCTCTCTCTCTCTCTCTCTCTTTCTTATTAATATTGTAAGTATTGTGTCTTTTCTATAAATGTTATTTTGGCTATTGTTTTGTTGAGCTAAGCGTCATTGCCAAGCTTCTCGTAGGTGGCAACACAACGTCCAAACGGTAGGCACATATTATAATGAAAGACTTCAGTCACTCAACTGTCTCTTCCATCTTTTGACAGTCTCTTCTGTTTTTATCGTTATCCGTTGTTTTCTTGTCTCCTTTATATTGCGGTCGTATTGTCTAATTCTCATTATTATTATTATTATTATTATTATTATTATTATTATTATTATTATTATTATTATTGATCTAGCTTTCCATTTCTTAGTTGTTTGTTTATTAAGGTCACTGTTATAGAAACGTATTGGAAATATTCCCACTAGCTTATACACAATAAAATGTATTCAAGCATACATCGAAGCTGGCTCACACACACACACACATGTATGTGTATGTATATATGTATATATATATATATATATATATATATATATATATATATATATTAAATTTAAAATTAGGAGTGTAAACGCTCCCTTATATTTACGAGTTTTCCATTTTGCCCTTGAGCATTTTGATTTAGGTTTGCCAGACGTATATAAATACTGAGGGGAAAGCAACTCATCCCTTCTGTTTATTATAAGTCACGGGCATTATTTTGATGGCCAGTGTTGTACTGCATAAATAGAATGACACATCAAGGCAAAAACGGTACTTTTAAAGACTGAAGTTATTATTAAACGCTTGTGTATTTTATTAACTTTCAGCGCAATTTTATTTTGCTCAGTGTAACCAAATAGGAAGTGCTACAAGGGTCGCATTGGATGTTGAAAAGGTCGACGTTGCTACGACTAATGGTAGTCGGAGTGAATGTTAACTAGTCTTTTAATAGAAATAAAAAATATCTTTTTAAAAGTTTGGTATTAAGATTTGTGTTTGGTATTGTTCAAATATATTAATTATTATTTTCATATATTTTGTACTACAAGTAAATATGAATGCTTTGGTGTCATATAACAACGCTTTGTTTTAGAATTTCTGATTCCATACGGTAAAATACATTTTGGAGTTTTTTGACACTGGAGATTTCTGTAAATTCAAGGACGTAATTTTACGAACAAGTTTCTCTGAACTGGTTTGCATGTGCACACACACACATACATATATATATATATATATATATATATATATATATATATATATATATATATATATATATATATATATATATATATATATATATATATATATATATATATATATATATGCTTTATATGGTTGCATTTGTAATCACTGAAGTAGAAACTTCATGATAGGTTTAAAAGCATTGCGGCATGCCTTCGTTATATAGCCCCAGTCTACCAGAGAATGCAAGGAGTTTTTGAACGTCTTCCAGGTGTCCGTTTGCTTTGTCCTCCTGAATAGAGTTCATTTGCTGTAAAAGGGCTTCTTACACTTCGGGAGCTGCCTTGACCTTGGTCGGCAGTAGTCATGGGGAGATAAAGAGGTGCGAAAGGTGGCTTTTGGCATGCGCTGCGGGCACTGGGGTCAGCTGCACGTCGGGTCTCTTGACACGCTTATGAAAATGAGAATGATCAATGATAAGGAGAGGGAAAAAAAGAAAATTAAAAACACACTTTCGTAGTAGATGAAATGCTGGAACATACGTTTTTTTTTTTTGAGTTGCATTGAAGGCTGGAATCGTATAGTTTTTTCTTATTTTATTTTTTCATACTACCAGGTAAGATATCCGAAGCTTATGAATGATTTTTAAGTTTGAATATGCATACGCAAATAAAGTTCAAAGAGGATAATTGTATTATTGATTCTGAGCGGGTAACTAACCAACCTTACAAGATAACAGGATGTAAAAAATCAACCACCGCTGGAGAAACTCTTCGAAATGCAAAAGGCTGTGGTGTGTAAGAGCTGAAAGGTTACTTGGAAAACAGCCAGTGAGCATTGTAAGTAGCAAGGTTTACTAAGGAGCCGGGGAAGGGGTGATGGCGGATAGCGGGCACTTGGCAGTATTAAACATGAAGACAGAAACGGAGAGAGAGAGAGAGAGAGAGAGAGAGAGAGAGAGAGAGAGAGAGAGAGAGAGAGAGGAAATGCAGTAGGTGATCCAAGACTTGGGTATGAACCACTACATACACACCCTCCACATACCTTATCCTCTTATCTCGCACTCGCTTGTTGCCCGTCAGTCCGTGCAAGTGTGTGCTTGCCGTAAATGCTTTTTCATGCTACCTCCTTGTAAGTGCTTTCCTGTTTGAATGTAAGTATTTGTCCTGTGCATTTCCCTTACCTGAAAGATTTTGGTGGTGGTATGCTTCGGGATTTTCTGTTAGCATAATACGACGGCGGGGTATTGATAAAGGAACAACGAAAGGAATCTGTACTCCATGCAGTAGTTGCTGTTATATCCATCCTAAGACGATTTTCCAGGGACTTTACTCTCTCTCTCTCTCTCTCTCTCTCTCTCTCTCTCTCTCTCTCTCTCTCTCTCTCATGGTATTTGCTACTTGTTTTTGAACTGTTAGAAAATTCATCTGCGCCTTGAAAATTAAGGCAGCTTGCACTTGCACGGTGGTTGAACCTTTGCGGGTACTTGATGTCAAAAGCCAGTAAATTTAAAAGAATTGCCTAAAATTGGCGCATTCGAACGTAGCATTGTACTTTTTTTCCCAGCCGCTAACCGTGTAAGTAACGTCAGGAGAAGTGCTTGTAGATATTCTGGTTTTGGTATCAACAAGGGTCATAGCAAAGACTCAGTATTTTGAGGTGTTCGGTTTGTGGTTTAATATTCATAAAAGCTTGGAAAACACTAGATATACAATACTCTATATGACTATAGTCCATAACTTTGTAATACTGACAGTTGTAGCTATAGAACAGAATGTTGCCGTGAGTTATTAAAACTGTTTGTGAAAAAATCATTCTTGTAGGTTTTCTTGATCTAAGGCTATTATTGGCAGCTTGAAATCCATTGTTTAAAAGCCAGTGAATTAATAAATTTTAATTTAAATGCGTATCTGAGACATTTTAAATTAATTATCTCAATATACGCAGCAGTAGCTGAAGTGCAGTGATTTTAGCGTTTTCTGTTGTAGCACTGAAGGATTTGTTTGTTAATTCGTGCATGTTTATTCAATGTTTTTATACTTTTGCTGGCTTTATTGGTATCCTAAGGTACTGTCACATATTAGGAGACTCTCTCTCTCTCTCTCTCTCTCTCTCTCTCTCTCTCTCTCTCTCTCTCTCTCTCTCTCTCTCTCAAAATACGTTTTTAGACGGTCGGAACTGACAGCATGTAAAAACGCTTCAAACTATCTATTTAGCATGGATAATGGCTCTAAAGGGAAGGTAAACTGTTATCTTATCCATCGACATTGACACCATCTACCTCGAATGGAACCTCTAAAGGATAAGGGAGGCCATATTGGGGAACGGGTTTGGGGTATGAGGGGTGGGCCTCTCTAGGAATGTCCTTTGTAAGTAAATACCCCCTTCATCTTTCTCTCTTATTTTCAAGTTCTATATTTACTGCCTCTTCCCTCCGTATATACAAACACGCTCTTTCACTACTTTGTTCCCCTACCTTTCTTTCTCATAGTCTTCAGTTGCTTTACACAGCTTCTCCCCATCCTCCTACTGTCCTTGAGATAGTTTTCAGATGCGAGACAACGTCAGGAAATTTTCAAGGTTGTTGACCTTCTGTGCAGGTTATGAGGTTTCTGGTTGGTCACACTGAAATTTTTTATTTTTTTTATTTTTACCTCCTTTGCGTTTTTCCACATTTATATGCATGTAATCTCATTAACACTTCTTAGTTTGATAAACGAAAATGTACGGCATAACATATAGATTAAAACAACAAGAATCGAGTTATATTCTTTTTCGCTGTAAAAAGTTTACGGTGATTCCGCTACCTTGTAAAAAACAAAATATTCTCTTGATTCATCATCATCTCAGCGTGATAGGTGTAAGCCAACTCGAAAAATCTTGTTAGCTGTCTTGAAAAAATTAGTTAAAGGAAAGGTCTGGCTCATGGGAGGATACCTAGGTTTTTTCAGCCTTTGTAGAACATATTTTCATTTAATGTTATTACACTAGGCAATATAGGTAGAGCAGGGTTGGTATACATTGCAAAACAAGAGTTAAATGGTAATAAGTCATATGCCATTTCTTTTTTTTTTTTTTTTTTTTTGCCGATATATCAGCTGTAACAAAATAAGTTACTGTAATCGTTATGTTTTGGGAAAGATTAGTTTATTTTGAAATGCCAAGCATCTGTTTTAGCAGAGTATTTACCTAGTATGCGCAAGGGTGTCGGCTCAGTCTTTTTCCTTCAAGGCGAGTGTTTGGCCCCCATGGTGTCTGCTTATGCAAATAGGATCTTGTAAAAGTACATGTAGATGTTGGCGTAAGTGTTGTCAAGTGATCTATGTTTGTTTGTTTGTGTTCTTGGTCACATATCTTTCTCTATGTCGTCTGTCGCCTTTCTGAATTTCTTTGGTCCATTTAAGATTCGCCAAGTCGGCATGAGGCTTTTCAGTTGTTGTGGCCTGATGGTCTCTACATGATTTTTTAACATGTTCACCTTTTCCCTTGCTCGTAAATTTCTAATTTACTAGTATTTTTTTTTTATCATCTTCTAAGGAAATTAGGATTTAAGGATACCATCTGCAAAAGCCTCGGTGAAGCAAATATGTGATAAATTGCCAGGTGGTGTACAATACACTTAGACACTTCAATTAATCTTTGAATTGATTGCTATGAATGCAGTGATTTCTTATTTATAGCCCTTGCACTTTATATATATATATATATATATATATATATATATATATATATATATATATATATATATATATATATATATATATATATATATATGCATGCATGTGTGTATGTGTCTGTGTGCGCGTGTGTGTGTATTTTATATGTGTATATACATTTAAACTTTTGAGCGTATTTATTTGGTAAGTCAGTTGATGCTAACTTTGATAGCAATTTCCAAATGGGATTCCAGATCGTTATGTTAGCTTAGACGTGTGTTGTTTACGTAATATTTGACCTATCTCCTTGCGGGAAGACCACGACGGTATTATGTCGATTATTTTCAGTGGAATTGCCTTGCAATTTTTGCCTCCCCATGTGGGTGGAGGAAAGCAGCTTTGGCATCCCTGTAATGGCTTGTGCCTGTGAAGAATTTTCATGCCTTTCTGTGGGTTTTGATATTAGGCTTTTAATGTAAGGGTTGTTGACTCGTTTATTTTTTTATCAATTTACATATTTCCTAAGAGGGACGGGAGCTACCTGAAATGTGATAGGATGAAGGAAATTAGATGTTAAAGAAAAATATAGTCGTAGGTAGGTAATAGTAGGAGTTAAAGCCATATTCTGTTTTTGTCAACAAAGTCTGTTATAAAAGAGACCTGTGATAAGATGCAGGTGGAAATGTTGATAATTTTGTAAAGGCCATTAAAGAAATGGTTACATGTAGAATTTTTTTGTAATTATGTAGATAATAATATAAAGAAAACTAATAATGATTGCTCAGTGCTATCACGAATGTAAAAAGGAGGAGTGTATGATCTTCGAAATGCGTTTCAAAGCAGGATGTGCATCTATACTTGCAGTTACGTTTGCTAGTCCTCAAAGATACACCTTTAACATTGAAAGGAATAACGCTAGGAGAGTATCGGATTGTTCATCTTTATTGGCAGTTTTTTAATACAAAATGTTGTCAGAGGTTAATGAAGACTGAAAATAAACCGTTATCTGTAGTTTTTATTATTGTTTGACAATATATTTATATATTTGACAATATATCTATTTATTATAGACACCGTGCGTATGTTATAAAGATAAAGTAGTGTTATTGATTCTGAGTAGATAAAAAACCTTATGAATTCCTCACAGAAAATAGTTTAGCACCAAAGTAACGAAGATTACTTAGGGGAAATTGAATAAATTTAGTATTTTGGACGATACTCTATTAGAAATTATAATTTTCTAGATTAGAAATTGAATACAGCTGTTATTGAAATGGTTAATGCCAGGTGAACGAAAATATGTTTGATAGATTTAGTTACCTTACGAAATTTCGTAGGTCTAGATTGACATTTCTAGTTATGGAATAAATAATCGAATTAAACTGTCAGTCTCTTATAAAGCTTCAAAGTCCTCCCGAATTAGCCTATAGCTTAAGGTACGTAGCTTTTCTTGCGCAAAGAAAGTGACCTTATCTGAGAAATTATACAGTACCAATCATTTTTGCAAAAGCTTTCCTGCAAGAAATAACAAAATCTATCAAGATTTATCAGAAGTTTATGCTTGTATACAGGACGTGCGATCTTAAGGCCTCCTTTTTAGTTAGTTCGAGTCAGTTTTATCCGAGAATTCTCTCTCTCTCTCTCTCTCTCTCTCTCTCTCTCTCTCTCTCTCTCTCTCTCTCTCTCTCTCTCTTCCCCTGCATGACTTATGTTAAGTTGTTTTTCCAGAGTAATGATATAATTGTTTAAATGACATGTGTTAAATCCGTACTTTTATAACAACCCGGAAGTACGTTAATATTTTGACTGTTTTATTTCTTTTGAAATAATTTTGTATCATAGCATTGTGTTATAATTCCTATGATATTTTAAAAATAATTCTAAAATGGTCGGAAAACGACAAACTTGTTGGCCCGGACATTTTCTAGGTAACCTTTAAATTGAAGGGTTACTGTCTCTGAAAAAACGCAGTGTCTGTTACAGTTTCTATTTGAATAAAATCAAATGGTTTAGAAAAGGGTGAAGGCTTGGACATAACACCTAGCCCTGAAAGCTTTGGCTCGTGGCTTTAGGGTCGTCTGAATCCATGTTCACAGGCCTATTTTTATGCATGGATTAATATGTAAGGTCAAAGTCCTTCCGATTTCACAGCTTCGGAGATTTACTTCAAGGAGCAGGAAAATCATTAAATTGAGATTCCTGCCTGGAAGACGACGACTTTGCGTCACACCAAAGTCCTCGTGAAAAGTCACTAATAAAGGTGCAGCCGTTAGCGAAGAGAAGATGGAGATAAAGACTCACAAACTCTCTCAAATATATAATATATTATTATTATCAGGTCTTGCTATTATGCAGAAATTTGTTCGTGTTAATATGTAAAAAATTTAGATATATTGTGGCCCAGTGGTTTGAGCAGAATTTTAATTTGCAATAGAGGCTGTATAATTTGATTGTATGTATAAAACTATAGGTTTCATACATTTTTGCCATTATTACGGAATTATGTATCTTTCATGATCAGAAAGTACAGTTTAAGAAATTACTATAATGTACGCGTCGCAAAAGCCTCACAGACATCCCCTTTCGTTGCAGAATTTATTTAGCTCTCCTTGAGTTATACTGTATCGGTGGTTTAAAATGTAGCCGAACTAGATGCATATCTATATTGTGGTTAACTTGTTATCTGATGGTAGCGTTCACTTATTCAAATGAGCTCATTGGCCCCCGCAGCAGCAACAGCGTCAGCAGCCTCCGCTGCATTTATCTAAATGCGATGGCATTGATGATAAGCACTTTTTTCTATCCTCGAATTCTAATTAGTGCATTGGATAAAGGAAGGGGCAAAAGGACCACGTCGTTTAAAGCTTATCCAATAGAAAGAAAAAGTTTTTGTGTGTGTTCTGAGAGAGAGAGAGAGAGAGAGAGAGAGAGAGAGAGAGAGAGAGAAAGGGTTTGTATGTTTTACTGATTTATTTTTTTTTTTCCAACGTTCCTTTAGGTGTTCGATGATGCTGGCAACTCTGCGTTTGGGAGCAAATATTGGGTAGTAGTTGCTGTTACTTTTACTAATTTTAGGGTTAACAGTAGTATGATATCTTTCGTGTATTATTAAAATTATTATTGTTGTAAATGTGAATCGGTATTTTGTTTGCCATAACGTCGTCAGTTTGATATGCAAATCTTCAGTAAATTATCTATTAATTACTTAGGTAACTACGTATAGGAGCTATAAGTCCGTGTTTGCTAACTTTTTCCCTTTTTCATCCTTTTAACAGCCAACAGTTTTCTTAAAAAACGCTTAAAACTTTAACTCAGTCAATGTGCAGATCCTGTTGGAAAGCCAAACGGAAAATTGTTGCTTTTGATGCAGTATTTGACAGTTACTGCTGAACTTTTTTTAGAGGATTTTCTTTGATTAAACAAGAAGTAACCATCTTCAGTGTTATCCGCTCTTACACGGATTTTTTCCGTTTCATTTTTCTTATCCTGAGTCTCCTTTTATTGCAGACAGTCTGGTTTGGATCTACTAAGGAACAATGATGATGAATATTTTTAATGTTATTGCTATTATTTCTTAGGCTGTGGAATTAGCCTATGGTACTTCGTAATGTTGTGTTAATGAACAGTGAGACGTACTTTCGCTTAATTTATAACATATAAATGTTTTATCCTTGTAACGTCGTATATACTGTGATGTTGCTCTGTTTTCAACAAATACTTTTTGTTAATTAGTTATCTTTTTTTATTTTAATCTTCCTCCCCACCCCTGTTCATTATATTCTTTAGTGCCCTTTTCTTTGCGCTTCGTCTTTGTTGCGCCCATTACATTGTTTCTAGAGACTATTAAGGCCATAGCTCACCCTCTGTCCCACTTTTATAAGGCGCAGTAATAAAGTTGAGGCGGTTTTCAAACCACACCCATCCACCCCCACTCAAAGTCCTTTTGCCCATCCGCCCAGTTCTTACAATGCCTCTCCGCTTTCTCTTCTTACCATTGCTCCTACCCTTTTTGCAGTCTCGTTATCGCCATTTCCTTTTCTCTCTCTGCCTGTTTGATCCTTTGCCTGTTGCCTGCCTGCAGTCCTCAACCACACCCACAGCTCCACTTTTAGCAACCTCCCCCGAGTGAGAGAGAGAGGGATTCCTTCCAAAGCCATTGACCCGAGAGATAAGTTTTCGAGACTGAGGTTGTCCTGTCCCCTTATTTGGGAGATTGTGGTTGATCTCGGGTTGTTGTTGTTGTTGTTGCCAGGTTGTGCCTCTAGATGTCTCTTTGATCCCCCTCCCCCGAGTATTCATCTGTCTCTCCAACAAGGGCCGCTTGATTGTCTTGATATGCCTCTAGTGGTCTTCATGTGGCTTCGCACTTTTGGAAGGCATTTTGTCGTAGTTATTTTGACTGGAATTGCGTAGTAAACATTATGGTGTTATGTGCTCTACGTTGCCAGTTTTAAATTTCAAAAATAGTAACAAATATTTTAGTGGACGACAAGTAGAACAAGATTTTTCAAATTGTGTTAGCATGAATCGGTTTACTCCATTAAAAAAGGAACCAGTAATAGATGCATGTCTCCAGATTTTTACGTCCTGCTTAGTTTAAAACTATGTGAAGGTTAGGAAACACTTTTTACACTTTTTGATAATGAATGCTCTTATACCATGTGATGACAGCATTAAATCCATTCAGGAACCTGAGTCGGATTCAGGTTCAGTTGGAACGATAATGAACTAATGAGCCTTCGTTGATTACATGATTAAGCTCTTGAATGCTTATGCAGTCGATCCAAGGATATTTTGCCTTCAGAACAGGTCTATTGGAATGACTCTGGTTTATTTACGAGATTGTATGCAGCTGCTATGGTATGCATGACGGATTTTTGTTTGCCGAAATCGATACCTGAGATTGTCCGCTTAATTTGATGATTATACAGTAGAAAAAAATATAATTTTGTATCTTTATTAACTATGATTATTTACCATATATTTATTATTATGACTTCGCATTTCTTGTTTCGCTTATTTCTAAGGAAGCTTACCTCAAACCCTTACCATTCACCACCTGATGACTTTGCACGAAGGTCCTGCGAGTTTCAAGTTACTGGGGTCAACTCCCGCGTGACCTCTAAACGAATCTCAATACAACTCTCTCTCTCTCTCTCTCTCTCTCTCTCTCTCTCTCTCTCTCTCTCTCTCTCTCTCTCTCTCTCTCTCTCTCGCTGTATCAGGTGTCATAAAGATTTTCCGCTTCGTTGCACTTTGTTAGTGAAGTACTTTTTTGTCTTGTTGTCTGGAATAAGGCATTTCATATGTGGCGTTTTTTGTTTAAGGAAAGTAATTTACTCCATCAATTTTTTGACGTCAGAACGGTTAGGACAGTACCACGAGTAATGTCTTTTCAGAGTAGTTTTAAGGTAAAAAATATTGATATTTATTTCTTGAACATTTCTTTTGCATTGGCAAATTTGTTACTGTATGACCTAAATACGACTGATGCTTAGTGGGTAGAATAGAACCACTCACTGCCGATAGTTGAAGAGACGCGCATATTACTGTAGTTTAGAATTAGCCAGGAAAGGAATTCATCAAGTACTGTGAATACAGAGGAAATGGAAAAAGGGTGACTGAACCCATTAGTAATGTAATCGTGTGCCATTACATTGAAAAATCTCAGAAAGTCACGCTCTTGTTATAACGCCTGTAGTCGTTCACACAGAGTCATATTGTGCATTATCATTTTGCAGTTGCAAATAATGAAGCGTCCCTTCACAAGCTGACGCATCATTTGAGTTGTCTTGGTGTTCATAATATGCTTTTGAGCTTCTTTTAATAGAAATAGGCACCCGATACTGTGCTTTATATAAGAATAGAGTTTGGTAAAGATTTTTTGTCTTTTCATAAATATAAGAACAGCAGCTTTTGTTCAGAAACAGCTTAAACAATAATGATTACCTTGTCAAAACCTACGAAATTGCAGTGATCCAATAGCATGTATATGTGCATATATATATATATAATATATATATGTGTGTGTGTATACATCCAAACATACATACATACATTATATATAGCACCTATGAATGTATATATGCAGCTACTGTGTGTATATATGTTGCCGTTGATGTTGTGGAATTTTCCTGCACAGGAGCTTCATACACGGATTACCAGCAATGTGTGTGTGTAGCAGTGATCATGGCCTTTGTCTGTCTCGGGAGCCAAATCATGTTAGGAAAATTTTTTTCGTGTGTGTGTGTGCGTGTGTGTGTGATCTGATTTTTTTCCAGTTGGCTACTTGAAATCGGTTAAGCGTAACCTTTTCAGTCTCGCTGTCTCTTGCTTGGATTAGGAGGGGTCAGTGAGGCAGAACAATAGTTGACACGATGCGTTTGGTCAAGGTCGCTGACCTCCTGGTCTCAGTATTTTGTCTTTTTATTTTGGTTATTTGTCGCAGGGTTTTTCTGTCTCCTTGTCGTGTTTTAGAATTACCCAAGTAAAACCTGGCTGTTTATGATACATGCCAAGGAAAGAGTTTGCGCTGCAAAGCTAGTTTTTCATTTTATATCAGATCTATACGAAGAAATTTGTGTGCTCCCTTTCGAGTTTTTTCATGATTTATGACACGAAATTTTTACTAGATCCTATGATCACAGTTTTTCGTTTTTAGTATATTAAAAACTGTAAACTGTCTATGTGGTTTTCTTGGTGACTGGTTGTTTTATTTTATCTATTTCTTTACTTTCTTGTAGTACCAATACCCTTTACTAGCTAGTCGTTTTCACTTGACATCTCATATTGTATGGTCCTTTAACAATTTTGTTTAAAGAAAACAGCTGTTTCGGAGAGAGGAAGTGAAATAAACAAACCGTTCCGTATAACTAGTCCGTACCCAAAGAATTCAGACAAAAAATATGTAGCTTAGATAATTTTCAAACTGTGAAGTTCAACTTTTTTTCAGCGATGCCTAGAAAGGAGATTCATTATGGTAATATATTCGGCTGCTAATTAAATGGATGATGAATGATTAGTCGCACCCTTTAATCTGCTTCACTAATAACCAATTGTGGCTGCATATTCAGAGACCATAAGTACTGATAACTTTTTGTTTAGAATTTTCGTTTTGTGTGTATTATTCGTCATCACATACATCTGACTATTGTCGTAGATTTGCTCTCAACGTTACAGTTATTTCTAGTATTAATTAGTAGTTGTAATAATAATATTGTTATTCACTGGTCGTAAAACTGGAAATGCCGAATTTCAGTTTGAAAGATGTCTAGGGTACAGACTTTGGTCTAAGTTTGCAGTGAAACGTGCAAATTAAACAATAGAATATTATTATCTTTAGGACAAATAGCATCTTTTTTTAGTGTATAGATTTTGTGCCGGAGAAATATGTAAAGTAGTTAACACAAAGTTATGTACTTGTATGATTATTTAATCTATCACCTAGATGCCGTTTGTTGTATATTGTATAACTTATATTCTCTAGTGAAGAAAACTTTTGTTTCTTACCGAAGCCTAATTTTCAAACGTGCAAAGAAATTTAGACTTAATAATAGCAATGGTTTATTTTGATTCAAAGTGAACTACTTTTGTCAGGTTCTAGTTTGAATTCGATTAATCCGGCATATCATATTGTTCATCACTGGGCAGTAATGCTTCCCGTGAATAATTTTCATGCTATAACGTGTAGATCCCATTTTGTTATTGGTCACTAATAACCATAAACAAGAAAAATAATTTTGTTTACTTTTGAAGGCTCACCTTTTATTAGAAAATGTGATGTGACGTACATAAATTTGGAACATATATTAATTAAAATTTTCTTGGTTTCCAGGTATGTGACGTCCAGCCGATGAGTTTGTTTTCAGGTAAGGTACGAAATTTATGATACATAATGGAATTAGTCATATATATATATATATATATATATATATATATATATATATATATATATATATATATATATATATATATATATATATATGGGAAAAAGAAAAATAAAACGGGGTATGGTCCAGACCAGTTCCACCTATGAAAACATCTTCCAAAGGAGAACGGGTAAATGTTCTTGTTTCATTTTCCGTATGGAACCTTGCATTAAATTTCACGT
The DNA here is from genome assembly GCF_040412425.1 of Macrobrachium rosenbergii. NCBI lineage: Eukaryota > Metazoa > Arthropoda > Malacostraca > Decapoda > Palaemonidae > Macrobrachium > Macrobrachium rosenbergii. The sequence goes on from NC_089750.1 coordinate 23,549,421, forward strand.
GTTCCCGTGAGTTATACATTCCTTCATATTCTACACACACACACCGTGTCTGTGTATGTGTGTGTATATACATAAATACATACATACATGCATACATGCATATACATGTATATATATATATATATATATATATATATATATATATATATATATATATGTATATATATGTGTATATATGTATATATATGTGTGTATATATGTGTTGGAGTCCTTATCATTGTTTCTCTTGGTGTTTTCAAAGACTAGGAGGAAATTCCGCTTCTTATATGTCCCATGGTTTTTTCCTTGTAAACTTTGCTTTTTCATATTTCTGTAGATATATCTTTGTTGAAGATATAACAATCGGTGCCATGCAGAAGGCATTGTTTTGTACGAACTAATTGGGAGTGGTGCTTTGTTCTTTTAATGATTTGCTTATTCTTAGTTATATTTAAAACGAGAAACGGTTAAGTGAAATGTCTAAGGGAAGATTATTAACAAAAGTTTTCTTAGTGTTATGACTACGTAAAAATTTTGTTTATACAAAAGTGATGCATGAGGTTCCAGTCTTCCTGGTGTAAACTGAGTGAAGAGTTTGCTTATTCAATCACTTTAAGCATGCAGTATTTACTTATTCACCTTCTTGACAAGATTACCGTATGTTCTAAGAGAATGGTCTTTTTGGGAGACTTACATTTCCGCCTAAAATGGGAGTGGGTAGCTCGGCCGAACTCGAGAGGAAATGGTAGGTCCTTGTCTTTAGACAGGGATGACTGCAGGAGTGCTTGTGTTCCTTGAAACCCGTTTCTAGTCGTATCAGAAACCTTGTGCCAGAGCCTTACCCTGAAGTCATACATATATGGAGGTTTTGTAGACCTGGAATATATTTACATCAGCGATGGTATGTCGTACACTGGAGGTATTTTCGTTGATTATGGTACCTATAATGTCTGATACTTTTGACAAGTGCTTAATATTTGACTGAGGCGTATGTAATGACCTATTGTTAAGTTCAGTTTTCATATACCGTTCGTGCAGATTGTCCATATTTATGACAGAATTACATCCATATTTAAGTCAGGAGCAAATTTCATGGTTATGCCTTTTGAGGAATAATCGCCTTCAAAAATTGTGCAGCTTTGAGATGCTTATCTCCTTGCGTTGATTTTCGTTTCACAAGAATGAAACATGTTAGTAACGATTTGCACATTTCAACAACGCTTTTTATTGACTGTAAAACAAAAGTAATGGAAAATGGAAGTTTTCAGTCAGTAACAAGCGTAATATCACGTACTAGGTAAACGTCTAAACTGATATTTTAGACTTCCACCTCATGCTAACAAGGAACATGTTTAAGTTTATGTCTCCTTAATCCCTCCGATCTTAGAGTTTGCTTATAATGAGGGGTGTGTTTCCTGAAAAGCAGCTTAGTTATCTGCCGCGGATCAGCCAGCAACTCTCTTGGATATGTAAGGAAAGCTGTGAATGTATTCGTGTGCTAACGTACTTGTCATGCTGAGGGAAACAATTTTGTGGTTTTTCCTTTTTGCTCTGCGAATTCTCGGAGGTTAAAGTTCGTTTGATTGTTCGCATTTGCCTATCGAAGCGAACGATCAACGTTTGGGGGACCTAAAGCTGCAGAGCTGCCTTCTCAGAATTACGATAACATTCAATGCAGTGTAGCACAGTATGCAGCATATCACGGAGTGTCCTTCGGGAGATGTTTTGGGATAGACACACACACGTGTGATGTGTGTGTGTGTGTGTATGTATGTATGTATATATATATATATATATATATATATATATATATATATATATATATATATATATATATATATATATATATATATATATATATATATATATATATATATATATATATATATATATATATATATATTATGTGTGTGTACTGTATATATTATATTATATTATATTATATTATATATTATATTATATTATATTATATTATATTATATATATGTATACAAACATACATATATCAGCTTCGACTGCTACTGCTATTATATTTTCCTAATATAATAACACACGGAATTGTACTCCATTTTTTCTATCAGTGGTGTAAAGATATTTGTGTGTGTTTTACGGAGAGAGAGAGAGAGAGAGAGAGAGAGAGAGAGAGAGAGAGAGAGAGAGAGAGTCGTGTTCTTGAACATGGAAATATATGGTTGAGTAAGTACGTGTGGCCATGCATGAGTGGTGACTAGTGCAGGAAAGAGTCTTTATCGAGGTTCTTGTTATTTCCGTTTTACTCATTTGCTTTTTATGGTGATTTTCTCGTGTTCGAAAAAACTAGTGTTCATTTTTTGATATATGATTGCAGGATCATTTGAAAGTTATCACCAGTTGATTTACAGTTCCTTTCCAATCAGATTAACAAAAATAAAAAATAACGATAGTAATAAAAACAATAATACCTCGAGTTACCCCATTGAAGGGAAAAGACTTATGGATAGACAATAATAATCCTGGTGATATACACTTAAGTATATAATCGTCCGGTAAATTTTCTAGTGTAAATGACTTGGTGTTCGAATTTTGAATCACAGTTAGTATTTTTACTACTACGTCAGCAACTGAATGGATATTACCAGTAATCATTTTCATCATTTTATCTCGTGTATCTAGATTGTGTATCTGCTGTATATTCCATGTATATGGCCCTGAGCTGAAGTAAAGAATATTATTATTATTATTATTATTATTATTATTATTATTATTATTATTATTATTATTATTATTATTGAAAGAAACACTTTTTTGCCTTCGTGCGGCCACATCCCAAAGACCACATTTTGAACAAGCCAGTTCGTCTTGTTGCTCCGCCGCTCGAAGCTCTTTTTTTGGTTTTCACGCTTTCTTTGTTAACATTCCTCCTTTTACATTTTTTTTTACTTGAATTCATGTTTTTGAATATTGTACAGTTTTGTCATCATTTGAGAATTTTTTGACATTTTTTTAACCTGTATGTAAGGATGATTAATGTAGTTTATATGATTATTTTATGTATTACTTGTATTGTGTGTTTAAGAATCCTATTTGATAACAATATTGTAAAGAAATTACAAGGTGAATGCAGGCATACCTTGCTTTATTGTATTTTCCTTCCCCTGGGTCACATACCATCCGTATGTGTGATAGCCATTGTATACCAATTGAACTGTCTCTCGTCTGAAATGTGTGTGAATGATTTTTCCATAATATCTTGGATAGTGAGAGAATCTGCCAGGGTATCACATAAACCAGTCCTCTTGTATGAATGTGGGCGATAATTAAAACGTTCCCTATCACTGACAAAGAGGGGCGTTATTGCAATCGTGTTCATCTGTGGGTATTCTTGAATCGATATTAATTTTCGTTATTATCTTCTAAGCTGGAAGTTACTGAGATAAAATATATGATAGTAAATTTAAAGAATATTAATGGTGTAGCTCATATAATGATATAAATATAATATAGATTATATTAATTATGCTTATTCTCTTTTAGTAAAGGAACTCAGAATAGCACAATAGGAAGCCCTTGTGAAGGAAGGTTTCACACTTGTTGTGCTTCAGAGAGTAGAAAATTTTGCTTGCAAGGTGACACGTCGGACCCATATGTTTTCCAAGAGCGGGGAAGGGAGGCTTTTACATTACGGTACAATGTTGCAGGTTTACGTTGAAATTTTACGCTAAATAAAGTCACTTCAGAAAGTCAGTTGTCTCCTGAGGGAAATTTTTTGTCAGAAGGAATGCGAATAATGTTTGCAAGCACACTTGAAATATATGAAGGCAAATGGTAATTGAACAGACATTGAAAGATGTTGTTCTATATTTCGATTAATATGTAATGATAATTAGTTGTTTGAAAGATGTTTCCGAATGAAGTTGAAATATATTAACCCTTCGCAGATATCACTGACTTGAGATTTCGTAATAAATAAAGTATCGATTTTAATTGGATAGCATACTGAATTTTACTCAGATATATTTTCCAAGGCGTGAAGCATATTACTCAAAGAATTGCCTGTTATCACTCGTCTACTTAATTTGTTTTCCTTTTATGTATTTATCTTATCATTATTATTTTTCTGATACTTATATACTAGCTGTTGTTGTTTAATTCTAAATTGTCATGGAAATAATATTTGCAATACACAGTTGTCTTTATAGAAAATTATCAATGAAATTTAATCCTTGCATTCCTTTCCCATATTGATTTCATGCAGGACACATCTGTCACTCGACTGATTAAACTTCTTTTATGGTTTCTTTGGTCTTGGTATAGATTCCTTTTCTAGTACCAGTTATTTATTTACTTCTCTCCGGTTTTTAAATTACCTTTCTTTGGTTATCTTGATTCCTAACGTTTCTGCTTGAGATAAAAAATTAGCAAGAATAGGTAAACACATTTTTCACTTTGAATGATACATAAATGTGAAAAAAAATTTTCCCATGGGCACAATCAATTAATATTGCAGTTTCCAAATGAGACTGTAGAAAAGGAACAAATATTAAAGACAGCTTTTTGAGTGGTCGCGTAAAACTGCCATTTCTTGACATTAAATACATAGTATCAAATATTACGATTGAATGAAAATGAAAACAATAGTCTGTATCTGGATGGTGGCTGAATAAGAGTGACATTTAAAAGCAATAATATATATCTAGAGAACAGCAGAATAGAAAGGCTGTATATTAAGCTTCTTAACAAGCACGTCCGACCGTCCTAGGCTATTTTGCTCGCTGATATTTCATGTCGAGATTCCTTATAGGGACGAGAAGACCCGTTAAAATCATGTTAAGCGATGACCTACAGGGAGATTTGTGGATTCTCTCAGAGGTTTTGGTTTACCGAAGGAAAAAGAGGGGCGCCTTGCTCTTATTAGGATAAGCGAAAAAATGCGCGTTGAGGTTGCCGTGCAGGTGGTCAGGGTGGGGTTGCCAGGGGTTTGTTCTTAGCCAGTGGATAGGTCCTGTGAGAGAGAGAGAGAGACCATAATGAGTAAGTGAATGTTTCCGTGTTTTTTTTTTATCTTTATATATTTCTTAAAAAGTGAAGAGTATTATTGAGTAACAGCCTCATTAGGAAATTGTAATCTTAATATTTAAAATGCCTAGTAGACAAAGTGAAAACCATTATTGACATATTGAACGTCAAAAAAACTACGAAGGAAGTGGGCACACCCCCTTCCTCTCCGCTTTCAGCCTAAAGCGTCTCTTGTATGGTTATTCGACGACGGAGGTCCTTATCTGGTAGAGGGAACGGTAGAATGATACCTCTCAGGTCTTGGTCTTTATTTAATGGAGTTGTTTGGAAGCTAGCGGAAGCTCGCCTAGTTTAGGTAAGGTTCACGGGAATAAGCCTTAAGAATGAAAACCATTTATGTATATGGATGCTCTCTCTCTCTCTCTCTCTCTCTCTCTCTCTCTCTCTCTCTCTCTCTCTCTCTCTCTCTCTCTCCTGTTGTATTTGTATTTATATATATATATATATATATATATATATATATATATATATATATATATATATATATATATATATATATATATATATATATATATATATATATATATATATATATATATATATATATATATATATATATACTGTCTATATGTGTGTGTAACACTAGATATTAATCATATTTCTGGTTATAGATTTTTAATAGGGTCATTATAGATATATTAGAGAAGTTCCTTACCTTGTAAATAGACTTTTTTCCCCAAACTACGTGTATGACTTGAAAATTTCCGTAACTTAGTGCGTTAAACAGAAACATCTTAGTATAATAAGCACATTCCTAATGCTTAAAAGGAAAATGAAGAAGTCCAAGAGAGCATCTGTAGAAGGGTATCGTTACGGTGTAAAGACAGGGAGCCCAAAGGCAGCTATCGGCAGGGTGGTCTAGAGATGTGAAGTGGATCCCTGCCGTGAGGCCTCGCCCATTTCTTGAAATTTCGTAGTTATTATCAAACTTTATCCAAGAATGCTTTCTTTTAGATCTTTGCTCAGTCTGGTCGAGGCTTTCTTGAGCACTCATGTGTTTAAATGAGGGAAATTGCTTCTTTTTCATTTTTTCGAGCTTTGTTAAATACAGGAGCATTAGACATTTCATTTTCCATTCATTTTACAGACCTTATTCTATTCTTGTAGGCAAAGTGATCACTTATTTTGTTTATTTGTTGCCTTGTGAGTCAAGTTCAGATGCCTGTCTTGCTATCAGCACTTGATAGCGATTCTGTTGGGATACATAACTACACGCTAACTGGGATAAAAGATTTTGGAGTTGTAGACATGATAATTACTTTAGGTCTCTAACTTAGGCATATGAGGTACTATAGATAATTCACTGTAACAGTACCAGTGTTGATAACTTAACTGTTTGAGCTGCATACTGTAACAGTGACCGTGGACTTGAGATCTTTCACCAGGTACAAGTCTGTAAAACTCCCCATCGTGATATTTTTATTTAAACATGGTTTTAACTCCACGTTTTACCCCTCTTTCTCATTCGTATTCTGGGTGCCTCCTTGTACTCCCTGTCTCCCAGGTGTTTATTTATTTTCTTTTAATGTAAGATATATTATTTTACTTTCGCGTCACGTCTGCTTTGATTGCAAGATGTGTTTAAAGGCATGCGAGGTAGTCGGCTTCCTTACATCTTGATTTTAGAATTGTTTTCAGTGCTTTGTTAAGTCTGTTTAAAGCAACGCTGACATGCTTTCAGGCTTTCTTGGAACTTTTATTGCTGCCGGTTTACAGTTACACAATCGTGGAGATATTCATTATCAGTAATAGTAATAATTATAATTATGGTAAGTAGTATCATTGTGAAGTTATTATTGTTTGCCATATGTTCATACTGTCTTTATCAGGAAAGAAAGTTCTTCTTTTTTAAATTTTATGGTATACAATAGTCTTTTTATATATCTTTATTCGTTTCCCTAAAGTAAAATGAATTACTTCTTCCTCTTTTAGTGAAAGCAGCTTACAGGTTTTTTGTTGCATGACTAAAAATTCAAGGTATTCGTTTTCGGTACTATTTGTAATATAATTAGGAAATAAAATAATGGCAGTCGTGCATAGTAACATTGTGATAGACATGAGCTTAGGAAAAGAATGTGCTTTTGATATGAAGTTTGTGAATGGCTAAAGAAGCGGAGCATGTATCCAAGGAGGCGTTGGTGACCTCGTAAAAAGACGCTAGTGAAGCCGTCTCCCACGCAGGCGCAGTTACACACGTCCTAGTGGTCACGAGGAACTTCTCTCAACCACTGGGTGTCTCGTTCCCTCCCGTCGCCTGACCAGTGAAAATTGTGGTTTACATTTTTGTAGCAGTTTACTTGTGCACAAACTTTCAGGGACGTAAATGAAGAGACTAAGAATATATATATATATATATATATATATATATATATATAATATATATATATATATATATATATATATATATATATATATATATACATATACATATACATATACATATACAGAAAGTTATAATAGAACGTATAGGGAGGCGGCAATATGTAGGGTATTGAGACTGTAAGGTATAGTCGATGGACGAGATTGTTGAGTGATTAAAACTTTTATGATGACACTGATGCATGTGCTAGAATATGCAGACGGAAGAGTGACTGGTTTGTTGAAAAGTTGGTCTCAGCCAAGAGTGATGAGCATAGCATGAGTTCAATCAGAGAAAGTACATCAGATACAGGTGCCAAGTCGTAGGATAAGCGTGTGAATCATGAATGGAGTGTGGAATAGTTGATGCTTGCACGTGATATAGTGCTGACCGGTGGTAGCGAAAAGAAACTGCAAAACCAGCAGAAGAGCATGAAAGTGTTTAGAAAAGGTGAAGGTTGACAAATTGTATGGATCAGAGCGGGATGATCTGGTCATGTGGAGCGAGCGGAGGAAGAGAGGTTGCTGGAAAAAGTTAATAAATCGTAAATACTTGAAGGGAGAGGAACAGCTAGAAACGGCTGTATGTATGGAGCGAAGGGATATTGAAAAGGGGTTGGGTGTTAGACGTGCTGCTTTTGAGCAAGCAGTTTTAGTATAAAAAGCAGGTAATGTTGTGAAAGTTTTCTGAATAGAAGGTTCATCTGTAAGTTAGCAGTTAAAGTGTGACTGCAGTGACCATTGTATAGTTTTTCGTGAAGCCTTTGCTTGTTTATATATATATATATATATATATATATATATATATATATATATATATATATATATATATATATTTATATATTTTTTTTTTTTTTTTTTTTTTTTTTTTTTAATTGGTGTAGTTTACTAGTAGCTATACTCTACCCTTTAAATGTTGTCATAAGGACCCATACGCTATCAAAATGCGTTCCAGATTTGGTGTTTGATCAAGCATCATCCATCGCCATGCACTGCAGTAAGAGTGATCAAACCACATTATTTATAGCTGCTAGATCCTGCAAGGAAATTGTAGTCCTATTGGGTAATACTTTATATATAATTACAACACATAAGGGTCATACGCCTCGAGCACGAGTTGAGAGTCAGGCTGTTTCTGGTAGACTTCCATTGGAAATCTTAACAACTAAGAAGAAACAAAAACAATAGATTAGACTGATTAAGAAAAAGGTAGACGTTTTTCACGGAAGCTTTCGGAAATAAATTTTCAGGGACGATTTTTAAAACCGTTTACGAACGGATAATCAAGTGTTAACGGAAATGCCTGAGAAAATGTCTAACATCATTACTGTTGATTTGCAGAGAACTGCTTTAATTCGCAAAAAAAGATTCTCTGCAAAATGTATGAGAGTCACTTTTGTTCGTTCATCATAACGATTGCCATGAGACTGAGCACATTGCATCTTCTTCACTCATGTCGATTTTACCATCAAAAATGCCCATGCACTCTCGAACTGTGTAATCAAGCACCATGTTTGACAAGCATGTTTGAAAGTGTATGGGTTTCTTTTTAGTGTTACAGCTAGTGCTTAGATACATCTCAGTCATCTGTAACCTAATCTGTCATTTGAATGAAACGAAAAGTTTCTACAAGCGTTATCAAATGTCTATGGTAGGGAGGGTGTCTTCAGTAAAAAATAAAGAAGCGGAGTTAAGACTGGGTTATTCATTTAATCACTATAAATCGTGAGTGACTGCTATTGCCTTTTCTCTTGGTTAGTTCTGCAATCCCAACCTCCCACCCCTTCGACAATGTGTTTTTTTTTTTAATGTATTCGTTGTATCGTTCTTAAAAAAAAGTGCATTGTTATATAAAAAATGGAAAAAAATATTTTTTAGAAATGTACAACCCTGGAAAATTTGGAAATAAACGAAATTTTCTAAGAGGTAAAAAATCTTCAAGCCTTTCCTTGAATTTCATCTTTGGTAAAAGCATCCTCATCGTCATTTTCCCTCTTCAAGGAGGCCTATTCTTTTCCCATTTTTAAAATTTTTCCTTGGTACTTTTAAGAACGAGATGACGCAGAAACTGCGCTTTGTTTAGCAGCAAATGAAGGGCAGATACTGAACTGAACAGGATTCAGATCTTAATTAGAAAACCGTACTTAAATGTTTAATTACTGTGTTAGTCTTGGATCAAAGATTAATCCAGTTTTGGCGGTGACGATACGGCGAGAGGGCTGGAGCAGTGGCGATTAATGTTGAAAAAAACTAGATTGAGTTTTATAAAATTTTCAGGGAATATTGGCCTTGGACCATTTTGTTAAATTTTGTAGAGATTCTAGGTGGATACCGATATAGGTTCTCATTAAAACATTCTAGACTCTAGAGCTTCGCCATGAGACGGTGACAAAAAAGAGACTAATGAGTCAAGTGAAGATATTTGTTGCACCAAGCTGTATCGAATTACTTCTGGCTTGATCCATGGAATTTCCTCGAAGAAAAAACATAATCCTGAATTAAGCTTTCAATGCGAAACATGACAAAGGTGCAATCCTAAATTCCAAATTTAATTATAAACACAACAAAAACGTAATCCTGAACTCAGTATGAAGATGCCGAAAGCGCAACGCGTGCACAAAGGAGGCATCATGCAAGTAGAATAATGTCACATTACTGATGATGGTGGTAGTTGTAGTGAAGTAATGTCATATTTGGTTTTCATCGCATTGAAAGCTGCTTGTGTCCTCTTTGTGTTTATTTTTAAGCCATTGCCTCTTTAGATACGTTAAAAGTATAAAAATTATTTAATTCCCATTATTATCTATGCTTTCAGGTATCAAACTCATCGGTATAGAATTAAATCACGTAGGAACGTACTTCAGTGCTGTGCAAATCCGTTAATTAAGCTTCGACGACGTTGATTCTATTTTTGGCCGAAGGATGGGAAGAAAGAGAAAATGTTAGCTGTTCTTTGCGCGGGAGAAGGTAAATGAAAGAAAAGTTGCTGAAGGCATTGACTGAAGAAGTCGCCTTGTGGGGTCTGTTAATTGCACTCTCATCAGGTCACCCCCGCCGAAAGATAATTACAAGTCCATCTTTTCCCCGTTACCGAAATGAAGGACAGAGTCTATAATTTGGTGCTCTCGTGGTGAAATACGCCTTGATCATCTCGAGCATCGTCAGCTTCGGATTCACCCCATCAATCTTCCTTATGGGAAAATATCAACAGGATTTAGTTTTTTTTACAAGACGTTGCTCTGGTTTGTAGTTTCATTGTGGCGATAAAAACAACGTTGCAATAGTTTAGATAAAAATTTCTAGTTTGAAATCACTGTTTTGGAAATTAAATCTGAAGTTTTTCGTGTGCCATTAAATCAGATATGTAGGGTATTTATTTCAACCCATTTTTGTGTTCAGTGAAAGTCTATTTTCGTTATAATGAAGCAAGCCCATGCATAGCCGATGACGTTACTTAATTTTGGATGTACTTGGCATTTTCTTATCGAGTTATTTGAAAAATAAGTAAAACCCTGGGAAAAATGAGTAAATCTTAACGTTCAGTGTGTTTCTTAAGATAACTGTCATTGAAATTTCAAACACATAAGCTAATCATAAAACCAAAGTAGGATTGAGTGTAGAGGAGATCACCGAACGGAGAGAAGCGTCTTATTTTGCTGCTAAGAAAGTCGCAACCGGCGGAAACGGAAGTGTAGCAGAGACGTTAGAAAATTATACTTCATATTGAAACTGACAGGAAACGACGGCATGATGGCGAAAGGTAGGCGGGGTGGGGAGGAAGCAGGATTCTTTCGGAGTACTTCGTGAGGAGGTCATCTCCCACTCGTAATTCCACGAGAAAATATTCCAGAATTTATGGTCTCGTGAATGATAATTCACTTCGTATTTAAGGATGAAATTTTTTTTATCTTCTTTCAAGTGATTACTCCTCACAGGAGGGAGAAGATGGTGCGGAGCTGAGTGGAGGTTTGAAGCAATGAGTATGCATTTCATCTTCCGTAAGTGATCAGAGCCTTATTGACTGGAAAATTGCGTATGTTTAATGCTACAATTACCGATCCCCCCTTAAGGGGTGGTGCTGTCAGTGCACCTCAAATGTTGAACTGTGGGCATTACTAAAGGGTGTTCAGCCGGCTAGTGAGGAATTAGAGGAATTTATTTCTGGTGATAGAAATTCATTTCTCGCTATAATGTGGTTCGGATTCCACAATAAGCTGTAGGTCCCGTTGCTAGGTAACCAGTTGGTTCTTAGCCACGTAAAATAAGTCTAATCCTTCGGGCCAGTCCTAGGAGAGCTGTTAATCAACTCAGTGGTCTGGTTAAACTAAGGTATACTTACAGTAACTTAACTAAAAGGTGTTTGCAGTGTCTTTTCGGCCCCTAGCTGTCCCCGCTTTTTAGCCTTTTACCCAAGTTCCATTCACCCTTCCTGTCTTCAGTCTTGCCGTCCAACCTCTCTAACTCTTTACATCGTAGTGCAACTGACGGGTTTTCTCCCAGTTCCACCTTTAGGTCTTTATGCTGCATTCCCTTTGTTTTCTGGGGCTCCTCATCTTGCAATCGATTCACTTCAGCTCCCTATTTTCACTGTCTTAAGTGCTGCACGAATGGTTGAACGCGCCACCGTGCTTGGCTTGACAGCCTAAATTTCATAAAACTAAACTAAACTATTATTACCTATACCACTACTACTTACACTCTACAGATGCTGCTGTTAGCTGAAAAAAATATGTTTAGAAAAAATGATTGCCATAAATTCAATATATTTGATACAGGCTTCACAAGTAAATGATTTTTATTGTTTCTGGGTCCTTCCCAGAATATCAGTTCAAGTGTTTTTGATATCTTATGCTGGTTTTAACTTCAGCAACTAGAAGTTCTCTTTACAGAAAAATTCAAGCAAACGATTCAGGAGAGAAGAATTCCAAATTAAAACTTAAGAATATTTAATTATGGATTTTAGGTGAATAAAAAACGGAAATGGTATTATTTATTGTCATTGTAATAATGATGGTATAAGATTGAATGGCGTATATGTACGTTCATTCTATAGACGAATGCATGTTGTGTACGTGTTTTATATACTCAGTTATATTTTTTCTCTGATTTGAAAGTAATTTTACTTGAAAGAGTGGAGATATCGGTCATGTTATTAAAAGTTATGTTTATGACAGGCGTTGTATTGATGTGTGTAAACAGACTATATATATATATATATATATATATATATATATATATATATATATATATATATATATATATATATATATATATATATATATATATTATATGTTATGTGTGTGCCTGTGTTTTCTTGTGTGTGCACTTATATTCATACAATGTATATACGCTGTCAGAAATGTTAACCTAATGCGAAGGAAAAGTAATGATGTGGCTGCATTTACAATTTGTTTGGAATCCGAGAGGCTTTTAATTGAACCTTCAGGGAAATTTCTACAAAATTTAGAAGGTGAGATGGTACCATATTTGTCACTAAAATGAAGCACACATTGGGTGTTTTAGAGATTTGTATTAATGTTTTTACCATGTATCCCGTTTACAAAAAAACCAGTTGATTAAGTAGGAATCCGGTTTCAAGGTAGATATCTCTGCATATTGACACTTATGCGGATTTGTTTTTACTTAATGTTGTCCAGGGTGTTGTCTCTCGCCCCTTCATTTTGTTGAATGATCTTCCATGTAACAACTTTACTTGGCTTTTTCCTTTCTCATTTGTGACAGGTTTCGATCATTAAGTGACGGGCATCATATTTAATTTTGTAGAGCACTTAGTTCTGTTCTAGAAATTCCCTTTGGTATATATTTTTTTTGTGCTTATATTTTTCAAACATCCGAATTTTTTTCCTCGTGCGTATCATTATGCTTTCCATGCCCCTTTATTCTTATTTTTTCTTTCCTGGTTTTATCTGAAAGAATGGCTCTCATTATATCTTGATTACATTTTCAGAGTGACTTTAGTACTAAAGAATATTTGTAAAATATTTTACGCAATATCAGTCTTACTTTCACATCAGTGTTCGTGCTTATAAATTCTTCCTCCACCTTTTCGGAGTTAAACTCGATTTTCATTTTCTGCGCCTGTGTTCCAGTAGTTAAAAAAAGATACTCATAGATGGGGCTGTGTTTTATAAACAAGCTCGCGCACGCACACATCACACCGACCTCTCAAATAACCTGTGCGAGTGGTAGGCTAGGAAATTTAAAGACTGAATGCGGAATATAATATTGTCACATTCCTTAGGCATGGGGCTTTCTAATTTCAAGTTTACAGTCGTGAAATAACTACATTACTTATTTCCTGTCGAGTTGATAAATGTAAGCAGCGTTATGCCCAGTGACTCAGAAACTTTTTTTTATCAAAATGTTTGTTCACTGAAGATCTTCCCTTTAGTCAGTTTCGTTGGAAGACCTGCGGGAGAAAGGTTATGTTATTTCTTTTTCTATAAATCTTACGTTAGGGGACGGCGATTGGAATGTGTAAGAACAACTCGTGAAACTATATATTCCGACTTTGTTTCTAAAGGGGCGTTATACGCCAGTATATGAATGCGTCGTAAATTCACGTTTCAACACTTGACCAACAATTGTTCTCAGCGATGGGCTCATGAGGAACTTTTATCTATGCCAGGACCAACTGAAACACGGGAAGTCTTATGCTGTGTCAGCCTCAGTAAGAAAGCAAGAGTTATTTTTTCCTGTATCAGAGCCAACAGGAACAAAGGGGAACCTTTTTGATGCGCCAGAGCTAAATGGTACCGGAGGAAGAGTTGCTTAACGAGAGGAATCCGCAGAGTAGTGAAGCTTTTTCTCAGCCGGGAACGAAGGAGCTGTTTGTCGAATTAGGTTGAAGTGAATCACAGAGATGCCTTTTTCTCTTTATTTACGTAACTGCAATTAACGGAGAAGAGCCTTTTTTTCGGTAACGTGACCAGCTGCATCAAAAGACATGTATTTTGCGTCCTAGGACCGACTGGATTAGTGTTAGGATCAGCAACAACGGCAGGGCCAGGAACTGCAACAAAGGGATAAAGGAGAGAGAGAGAGAGAGAGAGAGAGAGAGACTTGATGTATTCTTGATCAGCATCAATGGACGGGTTCGTGTGCGACAGCTACTAATGGCCCCTAATTCGACATTTAGCCAGTTTCTTGCTCATTAATGTTGTAGTGACATCTGCCATTGTCGGTTTTTATACTACTCATCAGTCAGGTACTTGTTCAGTGTCTGACCTTGAACCTGAAAAATACCAGTTAGAGAGAAGGAGAGATAGAGAGATAGATATAGTATTTCAAAATCATAATTAACGTTTGAGAAATTCTCTCTCTCTCTCTCTCTCTCTCTCTCTCTCTCTCTCTCTCTCTCTCTCTCTCTCTCTCTTTGTAGTAAAAAAACACACTCGTTTTATTAATATACTGTAGCATTTGTACTATGCCTCAGTGAATGCAGTGCCAAGACACTCGTCTTTTTTTGTCATCAGTAATTATAATATGTTATCTTTTCTTTAAACTTTTTAGTGCTGATGCTTAAAGAAATAAAAGTTGGAGTTCTGATGTTTTACGCCAGAATTTATTCCTTATAATCGAACTAATTTGCTTTGGTATCGTTATTATCATGGTCGCTGTATGTTTACATTTACGTCGATATATTTTGGTTTTTGTACATTTATAATAATTAGTGTTTTTCACTGTACTAACCCTTTGTTGGCCGAGTTGGTTGAGCTTCAGACCGTCATTCGATGGGCCGGAGTTCGATTCCCGCCGCCGGCTGATGAAGAGTTAGAGGAATTTATTTCTGGTGATAGAAATTCATTTCTCGCTATAATGTGGTTCGGATTCCACAATAAGCTTAGGTCCCGTTGCTAAGTAACCAATTGGTTCTTAGCCACGTAAAATAAGTCTAATCCTTCGGGCCAGCCCTAGAGAGCTGTTAATCAGCTCAGTGGTCTTAAACTAAGCTATACTTACTTACTGTACTAACCAACTGCTTCCATTCGGTCGCCTTTGCCTTGAAATTCAGATAATTATTACATTTTATGTTAAATCCCATCCCCTCTTTTTCTCTCGCAAGTTATTTTCGTTCTCTTGTCTATTTGACTATCATTTTCATATTTTTATGAAGCGAACTTTGGGAATCCTGTTTCATAGATCCCTGGGGAGTAGCCGGTAGTCATGATATCCTTGAGGCCTAAGGTCCTGTTAATAGTCCTGGGAAACTGTCGTTAATGGATCTTACAGACAAATACCCTATCTGGTAGGCCTAACTTGAAATTGATGATCAAGGTCGCCCCTTGATTCAGCGGACCTAGCTTGACTCCCGTAATAAAGTGAATGACGGGCTGTAGGTGTAATATTAGGTTCAATATGAGGTAAGATTAAGTGCGTTTGGGACGACCTAATTGTATCGTTAAGGTGACTGATGGGATCTAGTTAGGTAGTAATCTCTCATTGCGTAGTTTACCGCTCTAAACGAGATGCCAATTTTTATATAGGTATAATTTTATAATTTCAAAAAACTTTTTGTTTAAGGTTCATTTTATATTCAAATATATATTCACGATGTCTGAGCAAGGACTTCGAAAAGTTCTTAAGTCCATAGAGTCACGTTTATTGTTAATTTTGTATATTTTACTATCGTGACGTGGCGCTACGGTCGCCTAAGCTCAGGCCTAAAAGGAGAAAGGAGAGGAGATAAGCAAGATAAAAAGTAGGATTCCAACTCCGAGAGTGCGGAGTTATATTAAAACTGGTATGTCAGTGAATTATTAGTTTCACTCCTCTCACAGAATTAGTAGGTATTATGCCTGTTACCCTAAGTTTATATATATATATATATATATATATATATATATATATATATATATATATATATATATATATATATATATATATATATATATATATATATATATATATATATGTATATATATATAAATATATATATATATATATATATATATATATAGTGTGTTTGTGTATGTATGTACGTATGTATATACATATAAACATAATACGCATATATATATATATATATATATATATATTTTTTTCACAAGGATCACGTGACTAAATGTACTGCACGAGCCAGAGGGAAATTATAAAAGGCATCAGTATTTATTGTCCTTGTGTGTTTTAGTAATGTATAGATTTTCGGAGCGCAGTACAGGTCTTTCAGTATATATATATGTCTGTATACATATACACTTATTTATATATACACATATATGTATATACGGTATACATTATATAAAATGTATAACTATGTATATATAAAATTTTAAAAGAATTAAAAATAGCGTTGTTCTTTTAAGTAGGAAAAAGCTCATGTTACTTGGTTTCTTATTGTATCCTCATGCTGTAATTGTAATTTTTGTGATTGCTGTGTGTTCTTAGTTTAAATCAGATGTAAAAAACTCCAACTACTGAAATGAACTTTTCCATTTTCTGTCGCAATGAATGTTGGCCATATTTGTGAAGGGGAGAAGTTTAGCCTATTTTATTGCTTAAAGTCAAACTTTTCCGTGCAACACTGAAGAAGTTGCAAATTTTTCAAGTAAGTGAACTCTCTCTCTCTCTCTCTCTCTCTCTCTCTCTCTCTCTCTCTCTCTCTCTCTCTCTCAACGAGTGTTATTGTTTTTTAAAGCTTTCCATTAGCCCCTCCAGAAACAACTCTTAGCCACTTTGGCCGCACCTTTAAAAAGACATGGGTGAAATGGACAGAGAGAGAAAAGGTACACTTTATTGGCTTAGTCACACAATAATTGGTTAAGGAGAATGTCTACCGCTATTAACGAGAACCCGTGTCATGGTTGGTTAAGGGGATTTTTTCCGGGTTCTAATTAAGATAATGGTGGGTGTTGATGGGCGATTAATGAAGCAGATTTGTTCATTCTCTGACACCTTCTCCAGCAGGCAGGTCTCCTTACGTAGGCGTCGACGATACGCCTTTGGGTTGGATTGGATGGAGGGTGGGGACGTGGTTGGGAGGGGGAGTGCGGCGTTGGAGCTGAGGTTGAACCATTATGGCTGGCTTCAAGCTTAAAGGTGCAACTGGTTGATCGAGGCTAGGTTGTAGAATGCCAAAGTTTTTTCTTTTTTGTTTTGGTTCTGGATGATTGGCCGTAAATGATTTGTACTTTATATGAGAAACATGATTAGTTGATTTTGGTTGAGGTTTTGTTGTTTTGCGACAATAATAAAATTTTGTATTCTTTGTGACTGTTACCATTGTCGTTGTGAAGTGGGCTCAATTTGCAAAATTCATCATTAAATGAAACAGGAAACCTGAATCCGTCACTGAATACAAATGAGCTACTTGACACTGTTCTATTCTCTACGGTTAAAATTGGCTTCATGGAGAACATTGTTTCCGTGTCATGTTGTGTTACGTAATTGTAAAAGTTTTTATGACTTCAATGCGATATTTTTATTTACACGCTCTGGTTTATTTTTATTTTATCAATTTTTTTACAAAGTCTTTTATGTATTTACCGTAGCTGAGCGGTGTTGAAAATGCTGTAGTTATCCAGTCTTTAGTTATACCTGAAGCATGAAGGAATTAATTGTTTAGCAGCATTCCTGATGTGTTAGGGAGAGAGCGTTGCATTGAAGATTTAATACGTTTTCTTCTAGAACTTTACGTTTCCATTTTTGCTTTATGAATTCTTTGTGTGTGTGTGTGTTGTGTTGTGTTCTTTTGTTTAATCAGTAAATCCTTCCCTCCGC
>NC_089750.1:23572552-23657552 GCF_040412425.1 Macrobrachium rosenbergii
GAGTATTTGACGGTGTCTACTGACGTATTATGAAAGGTCTTCCGTCATTATGAAAGGTCTTCCGTCATAAAGGCACTCTCGTAAAATATGTAGAGTACATAAATGGAATTATCTATAAACGAAGTAGCTGCAAAGTTAATGATCAGGGGTCTTGTCAATGAATTTGCTGTAAATAGTAGTGCTAAAAAGGATTATTATTTCATCTTTTGCTGTTTGCCATTTCATGGATTTTATAATGAAAGTAGTCGGAGATGGAAAAGAAAGTTTAAATTGAAGTAACGAAAGAAAGTTGACAAACAGATTATGCAGATGATGCTGTATTAATCAGCAAAAAACCACAAGATTTACAGAGTATGCTCTTAGAATAAATCTTATATTTTATATATTATATCTAAAGAAAACAGAAGTAATGAGGGCTGAGCATGTACAAAGGGAAGAAAGAGTATTAGTAGGAGAACGGATTAGTGAGGTTGAATCTCAGATATTCAGGACCAAGATATCTGGTACAGGGCTTTTAGAGATGGAATTTAGTAAAAGACTAAAAAAATAAGTTGAAACTAACAATAAGTAAGTGTGATAAGGTTTTGAGATCAAAATAGATTGAAATGGCATACGTAAATAAGTTATATATAAGCCTAGCACAATCTATTCTTCAATACTATATGGACATAAATCCAGGCAAGACGAAACTATCTAAAAGATTTTGTCGATTTGAGAATAAAGCCTTAGGTAGAATATTATGAGTCAGATAGCAGGATAGACTTGGAAATGATACCATAAGGAGAATATCTGGATGGAGATTGCTTGGACATGTCTTTCGCACTACCCCTGGGAAAATAGCACCTTATAAAGTCAGCTGGCTGGGCTTCTGTGGGCCCCAGAAGAGTTGGGCGACCCAGAACTACTTGGATGAGAACCGTGAGAAGGGAGGCTGGAGGTGAGTGGAGATTTTCTGAAGATAAAGCACAGAAAAAGATGTTTGTCGTTATTTTACAGAGGCCCTTTCGTCATTCGGCGTTAGAGGCGATGATCAAGATGATCAGTATTTTGGATACATATTAAATTTCACATTCTGAAATGTTTGAAATGCATTGCATGATCTGTAATGTTTAGTGTTTCCTTTTATGTTGGTGTTATTAGACTGCGCTCTGTGTTAAGTACTTCTACCTTTTTGATTTATTGAGAATCTTTTTACTAGGAATGAGGACAATAAGACAAATTCACCTTTCTAAGAAAAGTTACTTCCAAGCTATTATTACAGAATCCACACACGCAGAAGTGGACCGTCTGATTGTCGTGGTAGTATTTTTATAATTAAAAAATTTGAAAAATTTGTACCTCAAAAATACAAATGGCTTTGATATCTTGCTTGAAAAGTGTGACCTCTTGGGTAGATTGCTGGAATTTCAGTGTGGAAAAAACCCCGGAGCTTTTATTAGGTGTAATGAGATTGCCACCCAATCTGTGTTGTGTGCATGTGTTGACTTCTTTCCACTGGGGACTTCCCTTTGTATAGGATTTCATAGTTCTTCCTTATTTTTCAAGGAGGGAAAGTGGCAGGGATCCTTTTTTCGACCGTCACTTAGATTAGTGGGTGGGCTGAGATGCACTTCCTGTGCTTTGAAGTATATTGCTTAATCTGTGACGTTTACAGTTGCCTTGTATTTCGTTCTGATTTGTGGAAAGAACCTTAAAAGGACGACATATGCATATAATAAATTTGGATATTGTTTATTTTAAAGTGAATGTGAATATAGAAATGGTAGGAACCTATTTTTTTTTTTTCTTTTCTTTTATCTGTCGTCAGTTAAATTGGTGGGTGGGCTGTGGTGCGTTTCCTGTGTTTTCTGTGTCTCGTGTAATAAGAGTACGTGATTTTTTTTCTTTATTTTTTTCTGTTTTATTTTTGCCTGAATGTCATTCCCTCTCAGTTTACCGTTACGTATGTGGCCGTTTCCGTTTGTTTATTTTCAATGCATGCCGGCAGTTCTTCGTTTGCGCTTATGTGTATTTTACATTTTTATTATTATTATTATTATTATTATTATTATTATTATTATTATTATTATTATTATTTTGGTTTTCTTTTAGGAAATAAAAGAAGTATCAGTATATAATATACATCAATTTTAGAAGTTTGATTTTTTCATTATATTAATTACAGTAGAAAAAATGGTTACAGATAAAAGATATTTTGAAGAAATATAGTTAAATGGCAGATTTTTCATGCCTGAAAGAAATCATACGCAAAACTATGCCTTGTGGTAGATGTTTTCACCTAGCGAATATTCCATATAAATAGGTTTCATCTGAATAATGTTAGAATATGTCGAAGTACACTCGGTTTTTGTACCTTGTGTCACTGCTTTAGATTATATATATATATATATATATATATATATATATATATATATATATATATATATATATATATATATATATATATATATATATACTACACATACATACATACATATACACACACATTTATATTACACCGAAATGGTTTACTTTCCACTAATAAACTATCTGACAGCATGTGTTAATTGCTTCATGTAGGTGTCTTTGACTTTAGAATTTTGCCATCACATTTATCTGTTGTCACGTTGCACAGACGAGTTAAGTTTTGGTGCTATTTGTATTTGCCCTTATAATGCTTTTAAGATGTTTATCGAGTTCATCAACTTGGATGGGCGTGCCACAAAATAACTCATTCTTTACGAGGCCCCTGCGAAAAATATCCGAGTGGGATGATTTTCCTTGTGTGTGCGTGTGTGTGTATGTTTGGAAAGACAGAGGTTTTTAATTAGTTATTTTATTGAAATTAAATTCCTACTTTATTATGTTTTCTTAGAGGACAATGTTTAGTTCTTATCTGTGACTATCAGTGATATAAAAGATTCAAACAAAGATTCAAATATATTATTGTCTTGGAACGTTGATGTAGTGACTACTTTCGGGCATTTCTCATGTAATCACACAACTGCATAAATACAGCAGTCAGTGTCTTAACATTTGTCTTTTGTGTAGCTTCATTGCTCTCTCTCTCTCTCTCTCTCTCTCTCTCTCTCTCTCTCTCTCTCTCTCGTGGGATGTACAGAACTAATCCTGTGTTCATGTATCGTTAAGGAGCTCATCGATAGTCCGGTGACGCAACCGTCGCTCGAGGCTTCCTTCTTACTTCCCATCGGTTACCAGAATTCTCCCAAGCATTATCTGTGGTTTATCTTTAATGACTTGTTGCTCTCCTCAACTATTTTAAATGTGTGTTTTATTGGCTGGGCTTCGTTTGATTTATGTCTTGTTTGTTTAGTTGGTCGTAATATGAAAAATGTATGTGTATGTATGTATGTATGTATATATATATTTATATATATATATATATATATATATATATATATATGTGTGTGTGTATGTGTGTATGTATGTATGTATATATATATGTGTGTGTGTCAGAGAGAGAGAGAGAGAAAGCTCAACTGATGATGATGATGACGCGCGTTGAAGATATCCAACGTTAATCTTGATCAGGACAGTGATTGCGGAGGTTGGCTGCTATTAGGGACTGATGTGAGCGATTAGGGTCGGATAAGACATTTCATCCCCATCAATCGATTTATCTGTTCTTTGTTACCGATGGCTTTCCTCCCATCCCATCAATTGAAAAGTGTGTGTGTGTGAGAGAGAGAGAGAGAGAGAGAGAGAGAGAGAGAGAGAGAAGAGAGAGAGAAGCATGATTTTAACATACAGTAATTTTATTCCCGAATGAAACTAACTCATCCACGAAATAACTTCTACTGATTTATCTGTAGGATTTCGAATTCTTTAACGGGGGTTGTTGTAGCCTGGGATCAGGCTGTTCATGTGTTTTAGAAAAGGATGGGCTGGTGGGACCCGGTATGGGATTCGGGGAGGGAGGTAATGAGAGGCTGGCTGTTCATTCCCAACGGCTCGAGGTAATGGTTGCCTCCAGGCGATCCCAAGGTCACGATTTAAAGCCCACCGGTGCTTCAGGCACCGTCGTAAAGAGTGGGGTGGTAATAGGAAGATGTGGTATGGATGGGAATAGGGGAGGGTGAGTTAGTGACTGTGGAGGGAGGGATGGAGGTGTGGCAGTAAGTTTCAGATCTGTTGAAAAGGAGAGTAGAGATACTTGAGACAATCCTTATATTATAAATGAATTAGATGACTTTGCTTTGTGGACGTTGCTCAGAACCATATTGTGTAACAGGAATTTGGAGTTATGATGTATCCTTAGTTGTACTTTTAGGCATAACATTATCTCCCAACACTTTTGTGAAGTGATTATCAGTCCTCATATTTAATATCTTCCGGCTTTAATCTAGCATAACTTCGACAATTTCGAACGTTCAGCATCGAAATAGGAAACACATTTTAACTATGTTAAGGGAACGAAGGTTTCAGGGCGCCTCTTGAGTCACCATAGCGCTTCTTACACACGAGAAAAATCTCTCCGGATATCAAAAACTCTTCAGCGAATTGCTAACTTTTTTCGGCTTACAAGAGTTGAATTGTAGTGTACCTAGATCAGATTTACATGTCCAGGACTTATGTTGCTATTGCTGTGTAGCTCTTGCGTCTTGGAATTTATCTTCTTAAAGATTCAAGACCAGATCTTCTCGTCTTGCAAACTGTCCTGTGATTAGCATTACGCCTGACTCCCGCTGAGAGATTAGTTACGAGCGTCCACTCAAACCTATTTGTTCTTGTTATAAAAAGATTTCCCCCCTTGGCGCTCAACTTGCTTTAAAAGCCTGTAAACAAAGTATACGTTCGAGCATTGTTTGTTTGTTTGTGTACATTTATATGTGTACGTTATTTTCTCTGCTTAGTTTTGTTAGTGTAAACGCGTTTGCAGACTATAAGAATAATGCTGATGTGCTCTGGCACAGTGTGAATTCTTTATAATTGCATTGGATTTTTTTCTTTTTTTAACACGCATAGGCGCATAAACACACACATATACATATATATATATATATATACATATGCATATATATACATATATATACACACACACACACACACACATATATATATATATATATATATATATATATATATATATATATATATATATATATATATATATATATGTATGTATAATTTGTGTGGGTGTACACACTTACAAAAACAGGTAATTGCGAGCCATGAGCGTATTCGTTTAACAAATGAATTTACACTTTATGCTGCGAAACTTGCAATACTTCAAATGCTCCAGAATGTTACTCGTCTAAATTATCTAAAATATTTGAATTTCAGAGGATAAAGTGTAAATTGATTGGTCCGTTGGCCTAATTCCTCTTGGAAAGCAAACAGAGTATAAATTTAGAAAGCAACTTAATTGAAGAACGCTTGTATGTTTAGGGGAAATGGAAACCCGCTATGATATTAACATTTTATTGGTAAGCGCTCACTTGTTCTGTTTCACCTTATGTTGGCGCATTGAATGTCCAGAACGCATATTTTCGCCTATTCATCCATGAAATAACCTATAAACGATGCATAATCCGTGAAAGAGAAATCATGTGAATTGTTACACTGCCATTGTTATTTATGACACCATCAGTTACGACTGTTTATTCGCGGCACGTATGTTAAACCGTGTAACATTGAACAACCTGAGAAGATATGGTAAGTAATAAGAGGAGTACAGATGGCTAGGAGAGGTTCGATGGTAGATGGTAATGGTAAACGATAGTTCTCACCATTACCCGTCGTGTTGCACTAACATGACCCTGATTAATGGGTTTAATGGCAGGGGTGGTTGTATCCGTTTTGACTTGGCCCTTGATATACGTCCTGGAAATCTACACCCCAGGAAGAAACGAGGTGTGTTTGTTACGGAGGTTAACTGCTGTATATGGGGGAGCGGAAGGGGAGCCCTAATATGCAACGATTACTTTTGCCCTGGCCACGTCGATGTTCCTTCTCCGATGGTTAGGTGATATGGTGCTGCGCATGGGTTGGAATTACTGCTCATAACGGAGTCCTTGAGGGTACTGGGAATCGTTTGGTTGATGACATACTGTAACTCTTCATCATAATAAGCACTGGGTTTAAATATGATTTAAATGCCTTATTACAAACGTAATTCATAATTATTATAAAGGCTGATTTGTCATTACAAGAAGTTTGCCGAATCCTGGTAAAGTGCTTCTCAGTGTGTGAGGTGTTCATCTACTTACAAACTTGATTAAGGAAATTAGTCGTATCTAGTTAACTGCTTTTTATCATCATTTCCTTTTTCCTCTTAACCAAGGTTGTAATAAAAAAGAAAAAAGAAAAGCGTAGCATGTACCGTAATTAGTTTTTAAGACGTTAAAGTCTTTCGTTGCGTGGTATGCATATTCATTACAATTATTACCATCTTAATAACGCGGAAGAAGGTTTGAGCTTTTTAAGGCAGAAACCGACAGCGGGTTGATCTAAGAACTGCCGGGAGATGATGATGTTCGAAGGTAATTCCTGTTTTCATAATGAAGTAATTGATGCTCTTACGTTCAGATGTCTTGTTCCTATCGACAAAGGCGTTGTTGTTCTGTCGCGTCAAGATTTTCGATGCGGTAGTTTTCGAATGTCACGGATGGGTTACTTTTTTTTTATTGAGGTCTAGATTATTATTATTATTATTATTATTATTATTATTATTATTTATTATTATTATTATTATTATTATAAATGTTTGTGAGATGCTGATGATTTTACGCCGATGATGGACTAAAGGTCTCAACCTTAGCGGTCATCACGTACCGTCCACAAGCTTGTTCCAAGGTAACTTCCATTTTGTGTATTTATATAGGTCCCGTTAGTGTGAGAGGCTTTCACAGGGCTGGACGACTTGGAGTTTATTATCCATGGACTATTGTTGTTACATCGAAAAAATATACGGATACATATTGCGTTTTATCATACATAAATTATTATTATTATTATTATTATTATTATTATTATTATTATTATTATTATTATTATTATTATTGTCGTAATTGAATTGTACTTCTTAGGCTGCAAAGTGTATCACTGTTGGGATGAACTATTGTCTTATAGCTTTTAAAAGTTTATTTTATACGTAAATCCCATTCTTTTTAAATGACGTGGCGGTAAATGTTTTAGAAAAAAATATTTGTGTAGTCTTGAAAGTAATTTCTAGCAAAAATCTCTGTGCGATTCAAAATCAGTGAGAGAGGTACCAGTACGTGATATGTCAAATTAAGCTTGATGCAGCTGAATCGCAAAGAAATAACAAAATTGAATGCATCTTTACATATGTAATTTGTTTTACGTCAAAATTTGACTGGAAATTGTAAAAAATGTAAGTTGATGAAGTTTAATGGACAATATCTTTTTTTCCCGTAAGTGTCAGTAAACTTCACAGTGTATCCAAACAAATGATTCCCTTCACCACAACGGTCTTCAAAACGACAGCATAATTGTCAGTTTAGACGTAACTGTGCAATGTAATGATGAAAGCCAGGTACGATTTGGCGGGGAGATGTCTTCGTAATTGCGGGTATGAATTGGGCATTGAGGAGAAAATGGCGTCGGGGCATTGTGTTGTCCTAATGGCTAGGATCGCTGAAGGTGTCATACCCAACAGTTTCTTCCATTTGGGTAAAATAAAGGGGTTGGCCCAGCGGTCTTCATTCCCTACATACATTCCTCTCAGTTGGTATGATCATAGCGTGAAGGTCGGCGGTTTTTTTTTTTTTTTTTTTTTCGTGAAGGAGATGATCGCGTGTGTTAATCCTTGGCGGAGGTGGGTCTTCCAAGGCTCGCATAATATATTGGTCAGGTTATTGTTTTTTTCTCTTTTACATTTTTTCCGTCAACTAGAATCATACATGAAGTAGGAGTCGTGAAACGTTATATATAACGAACAGAAAATACAAAAAAGTGACGGGAAAATTATCTTATCTCGATGTTTACTTCTCATGAAAATCGAGAACATTTTGAGCTTTGTAACATTACTGAGATAAATTTGTTTTGACGCTCAGTTTTTTTTTTTTTCCATCTAACGTTTACGTCGTTTTAATGTTTATATTGTTTGGTTTTCATTACCAATTGGTTTAATTACAAAAACTTGATGTTCAATGCGTTTAAAGTCTTAATCTTTCATCGATTATTAAATTTCAATAGGGTTATGTTTTTATATCATAATTTTAACATTAGTCGAAATTGATAAGTGGTATCGCAAGATTAAGAGGCAAGATTTGGTATAGTTTAGGACCAAATTTTCTTCATATAATTAATTAATTATCATTGATGTCACAATGGGTTGATCTTTGACGAGCATGGATACAGTAAAATGTGCATTATATATAAGTAATTAAGGAGATTGTAACCGAAAATTACTCATTTGTAAAGTAATTAACTCTGAGTTATTTTTACGTTTTGATTAAGCCTGAGTTTGCCCCCTTTGTAACAAGGTGTTGCAGAGGATAAGTGGACTGATGTGAACAAGTGGAATTTGCCCGAACGACAGATACGAAAGCCTAACCACTTTACGTCCTCACTATGGTTATAAATATATACATGAGTGTAAGTGTTATACAAACATAAATACTTTATATATATATATATATATATATGTGTGTGTGTGTGTGTGTGTGTGTGTGTGTGTGTATATATATATCACACATAACCACAGGTGAAAAATAAGAAACGGGGTGTAGGTCCTGACCGGTTTCGACTTTATTTCCAAGCCATTTCACCTGTGGTTATGTGTGATAAATGAATCACGTACAAAAGTGATAATAATCATCTCGTATATATATATATATATATATATATATATATATATATATATATATATATATATATATATATCGCACATATTAAGCAACAAATATCAGTTTACATCGATTGCATAATACTTCAGGAATAACTTACACACAAGGAGGATTCGAGTTAAACGATAGTTTTGGCTTAATATTTGTGAATATAAAAAAGTCACGTGTGTGTGTAAGAGACACACATACATACATACATATATATATATATATATATATATATATATATATATATATATATATATATATATATATATATATATATATATATATATATATATATATATATATAAATTCACCTTCCGCATTAATGCTCTTGTTTCACAATATTTATCTACATGTGTGCAATTTTTTTGTACTCGACGAGAGACATTAAATAAGAGGTAATTCAGATAAAGATCATTATGCATTAGTAATTAGGATACCGTGCTACGCAGGATGAATTCACTCCATGGGGTAAATTGAAGCGAACTGCATGGTCTGAGAGAGAGAGAGAGAGAGAGAGAGAGAGAGAGAGAGAGAGAGAGAGAGAGAGAGAGAGATCAAAATATCCGGGAAGGTAATAAGGCCAGACATTTACAGCTCTGTTTCCCAATAACTTTAGGAATTAGCTGGTGCGGGTGGTCGGTCCTCTTCTTAACATTCCATTGATGCTGTCTGCACCTTTTAGGCTGACTAACGGCATCTCTTTGGAGATGTGGGGTTGGATGAGGTTCTTAGGTCCCAGGGAAAATTTATAACCCCCCTTAATTTTCTCTCTCTCTCTCTCTCTCTCTCTCTCTCTCTCTCTCTCTCTCTCTCTCTCTCTCTCTCTCTCTCTCTCTTCATCGTATGTGTGCGTGTTCTGGATTATCTTTCATCTTTCCTAATTCCAGCTTGACAGCTGAGCTCAGAAATATAAATATGGTAATTTGGAGTTTAAAATTAAGTGGTTAACTGTTAACTTCCTACTGCTATTTTCACCGGAGACAACCATGTTCTTTTTTCTTTTTCCTGCAAAAGCCTCGGCTTTTACGGTTTCAAATCCTTTAACATTTAGTTTCGCAGTCTTTTCTTTATTGTGAAAGCCTTAATTAACAATCTAGAATTAAGAATGCTGTAAGCCGGGTGATTTTGAAAGTAGTTGGAATTCGATTTTCTCCATTTTCCGTTTATTGTTAAACATTTGTAGATCGCTTTGCATTTTGAAAAAGCAATATTAGGTAAATGTTTTGCCGTGCTTTGTTCTCTAGAATTTTTTATATATATTAAATATTTGCGAATTTTTACTTCGATCCTTTCTCATAGATTGAATAACGAATTATGTGGAACCAGTATAATTTTGAAATAAGATATTAACAGATTTAGAAAAATCGTGTAAAGTGGAATAAGCGCTGTCTTTCTTCGATCTTTTCTGACAATTTGTAACTCTGGAACCGGTTAACTTTATAGCAAGGTATTGAAAATCCTTGGAAAATCCTACCATCGAATATCCGCAATTGTTCTCCAATACATTTCATGCTTTCGACCGGTTGACAGATCGAGAAACGAGTCGAACGTTAGTTGATGTGACAGCTTTTGTCTTGGGTGTTCGCTCCGAAGTGTGAGTTCACTATTTCTCGTGCGTGAACGAAAAGCCACCCCGGGTGACATCTACGTCGACTTGAGAAATAGGATGAGCTCAAGAGCTCACAAAGAAACACTGGGGTCCAAAGATCAGACACACACGCTCACTTTCTCTCCAGGCCCTTTTACAAACGCCTGAAAAAATCACGTGAAGAGAAAGCCGGCAAAAAATTCGTTGGGATAGAGAATTTTTCCTATTCTTTCTGTCGTTTTGTGCTGATGTACCCGGGTCACTGGAATAGTTGATGTGATATATATGAAGGAAAAAAATGGGAGAAGAAGTGAAAGTATAAGTCGTTTTGTAGAAGGAATAACAGAGAGTTGTAGGTTATTTGCCAGAAGTCGGATGGAAATGCCAAGAAGTACTGGGAACCTCTGGGTATCAGAATGGTCAACCCAAAGTTACGTCTTCGATAAACCTCAGTCGTTTTTTTATTATTCTCTATTTTGTGTATATATATATGTATATGTGTGTGTGTGCGTGTGTGGTATAATTGTAACTAATAATATATTTCTTTCCCTTTTAAATAATATGAAATATGTTCCCTATTTAGGCGATTTTGACTTGGGTTTTCAAAGTCCTGCTGAAGCCATTCTTGAAAACCTTTTCATAATGGCATTAGATTTTCTGTTCGGAATTTATCGAAACGATAACGTATCACGCAAACAGGTTTAAAAGTTATTTGTATTGACAGCTACTGATTGGTAACATTACTCATTTGTAAGATTTTAGTTGTTCATGCACGATTCATTGCATATCCGGCGTCCATAGGTTTTTTGTATTTTGCTGAAGAATTTTCCTCTTTCCGGAAATAATAAAAGCTCCAAACCGTGTTAAAGAAACACAGATGTGTTATCTGTGTTATTAATTTGTTTTTTTATTTTAATTAGACCTTCTTCAGGACGCGTCTCCCATCGATGGACAGGAAATTCTTACCATGTCATCATGTTCATTGTATAATTCAGTTCTTGAAGTTTATTACTTCTTTACTACCAGACTTTTTTTTTTAATTTCTTTTCCTCTTCTCCTCGGTTCCCTCTGTTCCTCCATTATTCCCCCCACCCGTCTTCTCCAGCTTATCTCTATTCCATTACCATCTCCCTTCTGCCTCCCCAAGACCTGCTTTCTCCAGGATACCTTTAATGACCCTTGGTATCCCTCTCATGGAATCTTATGTTGGACGTATTATACTAACGTAACTGCAGGGGATGCGAGGGAGATTATCCTTTTGCGAATATCCTGAAGGGAGATTTTATTACCCTATTACCAAGGGAAGATCATTTTCCCTTTGTGAATATCGAAGCCGATGTAGGATTCTGTCTGCTAATATCCTAAGGTTAATTGCATTATTTTTGTAAATATCCTTTTGACAAATTACATTGCCCACACCTGTTTGTTTTGGTTCGGATAATTAATCGTCGTTCGTAATGGAGGCTGAGATAAGCTCATTTCCCTCCTGCACTGGACAGTGATTCATTTATCTCTTGACGTGAAATCGAAAGGCCTGACTGATTTTGGCCTTGTTTGTTAGTCTCTCCTAACCTGTTTGCGGTAGTTTTTGTTCCGCTTGATTGTTTAATCGAATGTGTATCTTTTTTTTTAATCTGCCATTTGTGATGAAGACTATCATTTTCACGTATTTATTTTTCGATATTCATATCTTCTGAAAGCATCTCTCTATTTTTCATTGCTCTGTTTAAAAGTAGTCATTTGGTTCTAATGTAATGACAGTAAGTTTTTGGGATTTGCCACCACAGTTTAGACAGTATTTACTATTAGTCTGCCTGTCGTCAGAGGTAATGCATTGGAAAATTTCACTTAATGAATTGTATTCAGACCCCGTTGGTTAGTTGATTTCCAGGCTCCTTTCACCAACGACAGTTTCGTTTTAGGCATGAAATTGCGTTGTGGATGTTTTGACTTAAGCTGTGAATTTGTACTTGGTTGTTATTAAACTGTGATGGGTTGTAACGAAGATGGAGAAGGGCATCGAGCTAGCAACCTTGTATTGAAGGCATGTTGAGAACCGGAAGACCAACACCTTCAGATTGAGGCTGTTGGTCACATGCTTTGCCCTGCGATGATATTGGTAACTGGGATTTCTTAGCAGTCACCAATCTAATGACTGACCAGACCCGACTTTACTCAACTTCACTGAATGATAGACCAACGGCGTGTCGAACGTGTTACTATAATTAGGGTGAGTCCGTCTGTTTAGCTTGTTGTATCAAGTAAGGATTTCCGCTTTCTTGACTTGCTAACTTTCTCTTAAAGACACACCAACTGACATATGTAGAGACGAAAAAACAAGCAATAACAGTTGGAGGTTGGGCCTAATCTCTCTCCTGCTGAGGAGATATTTAATTGCTTCCTCGACTGATGGACACATTGAAAGATTTTCTTGTGGGTGTTTGATCAAAAAACAGGTTCGTGATTGAACACATCGTTATCAGAAAGTGGGTTTTACTTTAATGGTTAGTGTACAACTTTAACGGGAGCATTGCGTGGGTGCATGTGATTGACAAGCTATAATGATCGTTTGCGGGAACTGATTACCTGCACTATATTGTGAGGTTACGAATATTTTATACAACAACAGGTAGGTTTAAAAAAATAATCCCTGTCTCTCTGTCTCTCTCTCTCTTTTACATAACGGTCGAGATTCGGTCATGAAAGACTGGGTTGTCTTGAGCATAATGTAACCTTGTCATAAGGCGTCATATAAAATTTGCTTATCACTGCACTGCAAGGCTTCATTATGTGTTTATTTACGACGATATTTTTTGTATACTTTTTTTTTTACTCGCTAGGTGTTTGAAAAGAATTTTATTTGTCCCAATGAAACTGAAAGGTGAAATTAAATATATATATTTATTGTTTTAGTAACCAATGAACATACAATTTTTGACAGAAAACAGCACTAGGAAGAATACTGATGTACAAAATTAAATGTGTGGTCATTTCCGGTCTAGATTATTATATTCGTATTGAAGAAATCTGAAATAAGCAAAACATTTAATAACGCAATCAGCATATTTTATTTCGGAGGTCTTTTTCATGTTCCATTAACATTGCGTTAAACTAATTAGCTTTGCGGTCGTGTCCGCTAATGGCAGGAAATGAGCGTGCTTGTGTTGCGACCAAGTACACACTGGAGTAACACGATATGAATTAATATTGATTAGAGCGTTTTGTCGTTCCTTCATGACCAGAATGATGAGAAAGTGGTCATTCTTGACCTTCCTTAACAAATACCAGGGCAGAGTGAAGACGTCCCGCGCTTTTGGTCTCGTAGAGATTTTTTTTTCTTCTTTTGCGTTTTTGACATTTTTGTAGTGGTGTCTTGAGAGTTTGTGTGCAGCTCTCTCTCTCTCTCTCTCTCTCTCTCTCTCTCTCTCTCTCTCTCTCTCTCTGTAGGAGAACCACCTGCCAGTTTTACGTATATTATTACTAAAAATAGAACTTTTTTTGTTATTCGCTCTTATAAATGCCACCACGTCCCAGTGACGCCTGTAGAATGTAAATGCGTTTCATCTTAATGTAAGTCATAACATTATATTATTTCATCTAGACAGAATTTTAGTTGCTAAGGCCTGCATCATGTTTGGAGATGCAGTTGTGTACCTAGTAGCTTGTTGCAATGGGTAGGCTAACGTACTGCAGAGATGGTCACCTCCAAAGCCCGTTAGAGATTTTCATGTTTGTTCTTGGCTTTATATGTTTCAACTTACAGTCTTTAGTGAATCTTTAGCTTGAGCATCGTTCCTTGAAGTATTCAAGTGGTCTGTGTTTTTTTTTTTTTTTTTTCGTTCCTGTTCTCTTGGGTTTTATAAATTCTTTTATGCATATTTTCTTCATCTGGGGATTTATGGTTCCAGGAACGAAGGGCGTAATCTTTGGCAAGAATGAACGGGATCTTAATTCACCTACCGGTTTATTTATATATTTATATTTATTTATTACATATACCGTACACTTCGACGATCTAGACCAGGTTTTTCCTACACACGCACACATAAACACTATATATATATATATATATATATATATATATATATATATATATATATATATATATATATATATATATATATATACATGTGTGTGTGTGTGTGTATGTGTGTGTGTGTGATTATTATCACTTTTGTACGTGTTTCATTTATCACACATTACCACAGGTGAAAAATTTGTGACTTCTTATACTCTGTATCAGTCCTTCGTCAATGGCTTGGAAATAAAGTCGAAACCGGTCAGGACTACACCCCGTCTCTTATTTTTCACCTGTGGTAATGTGTGATATATATATATATATATATATATATATATATATATATATATATATATATATATATATATATATATGTATGTATGTATGTATAGTACTAAATGAAAGTTATCCCCCTAGATTAGAATTAGAAATATTTTTTTGTGATTTTCTAACCTACCCAGTTATTAGGAACCAATCTCCCTAATAAGGAAAAGAAAATAGGATAGCAGAATATAAACTCAGTACCTTATCATGAATAAGTAGTTACCGATTGAATTCGGTTACTTGAAGATTGTCTTTGTTCCCCTCTATTACATTATTCAGTATTATCTAACCTCTACTTATACTTCCGTATTTAAAACTTCAGTCTTAATTCTGGAGATGTCGATTGCTATGATCTGATGAAGACTTTCGACAGTTTCCTTGCACGTGCATGAAATGCTTTTGCTTCGATTTTTAATTCTTTCGCTTCCATTTTTAATTCTACTTAACTTATACTCTTACCATAGATTTCGTGGCTTATGTTTCCTCTCCCTTAAATCGAGATAAGCCACTCCTGCTCTCTTCACGGACAAGTATGTATGTTATGATTGTACTTAAATTTTTCATATCCATATGAAATATACAGTATATGCTGGTGTATATACTGCATATATATATATATATATATATATATATATATATATATATATATATATATATATATATATATATATATATATTATATATATATATGTATGTATATATATATATATATATATATAGTATATACATACTCATATATATACATACTCAAAAAAACATCCCGTACAGATATTGAAAGCAGATCTCAAGTAAATTTACACCTCGGCAGTTCATATTTCTTCAGCTGTTTCCTGTTTCTCTAATATAATAGCTTCTGTTGAACTGCAGGTCAGATTAAAGTGAAATGCCAAATCAGAATCATCCCACGGTTGGTCCCTTGCAAATTTGTTCGGGTGCCAGTTTTTTTATTTTTGTGTTTTACGCCCTTCAGGATTATGTGGTATAGCAGAGTTGTCAACACATCGTATTATGGCTTTTTTGTTTATTACAATTTCTCTTATTGATGAGTCGTTCTTTCATATGTAATTATCCATCTATTACTTGATTGGGTTGTCGCTTCCATAGTATCACATATGGGCAGTATATTTTATGGAAGCATGTATACCAGGTTTATAATAATAATAATAATAATAATAATAGTTTTAAATTTAAACTCAGGGAAACGGGTAGTCACCCTTATAATTCCAGGTAGTTCCCCGCTGCTGTTTATTATTGTTTTTATTCAAATAATTATACTGCATTTTCCTTGGCAACTGATCCCCGTTAAGTTATTTCCATGGCCGGAAGATGCTTGCAACCCTGATTACTCCAGTCGTTCCATAAAAACCGTAATCGTGGTTGACGTTTGCCATCTGATTATAAACGAAATTGACAACAGTCAGCTTCTAGATTGGATTAATTCGCTAAGCGGACCTCATATGGACAGCGCGTGTGAGCTTCCTTTCTTAATTATCTTTTAATTGTATTTGTATGTTAGCGCTTTCCAAGCTTGCGTGCGTCCTGGATCAACCAGCGTGTTCGTCTCTCCCCCTTCCTAAATAAGGTGCATTCTATTAAGCATAATTGACGGCAAATCCCCTGGCGATGTCTATTGCCCAGTAACCAGTTTTGTTGTGGCAGGCATGACTAGGGTACATTTGGGGTATTACTGCTCGTGATGAAAATGAAATGAACTGTATAGTTCTCTTCTTTGTTTGATGGATTTTGTTGGAAGAGTCCAACGGAATCTTTGAAATTTTAAGGATTTAAAAAGAAAAACTGTACCTTCCTGTATGTATTTGCACCGACAAATCTAGATTCCTCTCTGTAAAGACAATAGTAAAACTAGACGCCAATAAGATGATAAAACACTGTCCAACAAGAGGTTTCTTGCTGGGACAGAGAAACTATATATATATATATATATATATATATATATATATATATATATATATATATATATATATATATATATATATATATTTATATTTATATTTATATTTATATTGATATTTATATATATATATATATATATATATATATATATATATATATATATATATACACACACTGTATATTGTATATTATACAAAATGTCTGCGTGTATTAGAGTGAGAGCAGCTCATATTTTAAATATTAAAAGGAGAGGAATTATTTATTCCTTTAACATTTAAGAGCAAGGAGCATCTTTTCTGAACAACTTTTGCCTAAACATAACACCCATTTATTTATAAGATACTAAATAAATATATATTTGTAAACAGTATCGGTCATTGTGTGTTGTGGCTTCAGAGATGTTCCCCACATTTCCTTTTGGTCAAGGTTACGCACAAATGCCCCAGAAGGAAAATAAACAACAAATTTGCCCAGGTATTTTCTCATCGTAGATCCTGGCCATCCCAAGATTCATGAGATGCAACGGTCAGGCAAGAACATAAGAATGTATATTTGTCAGTCTTTCGGAATTTATTATCATTATATTTGGTGATGTTGGTGCTGTCGCTTTTGTTACAGTATCACCATTTTCTTTTTTATTAGAGTTGTGTTTTGTTAATGTTGGGCTTTCATCGTCGTTAATTCTATTAACGAACTCATTCCAAATACATTTCCTTCTTTCTCCCCGTGTGGCCGCACAATGCGTGAAGTCATTATCAGTTAGCAATGGTCTCCAACCTTTTGTTCATTCTTTCTTTTCCGTGATATTAGTGTCATGTTTATTAGAATATATTTCTTAAGAGATGCCAGCTGTTAAAAAAATTTTTAATGGGGGAATTCTTTTTATCGCATAATTAACAGTGTTGGGCATGCTCATTTACTTTTGCGCGTACGGTACCTTCTTGGTTTGCGTAGCCATTAGGATGTCTTCGCCATCGTTCTAGGCAGAGGAAAAAAAAAACCGCTGATATTTTCAGATTTTCACTACCGTTACTTCGTTATCATAGCCTCTTCCTTTGATTATTTTCATTTCGTTGATATAAAATATAAGATAATTACTTAGAGCCTTTTTCTGGATTATGATAATTTGATGTGACACGATGATGATGAAATTTGGGTCACTAAACTTGAGCCGGATTGCTAATTCAGCATGAAATGTTCAGAAGCTAGCTACCACAGTAAGATGCAAGGCTGAGTCTCTTGTCAAAAGCTTTGGTGTCAAGATTTTGTTTGTGAATTTTTGGCAAAAACGTTTACCCCGCTTTCTTCTCATTGCAAGATTCAGAACAATATAAAGATAATATCTCTTAGTCTTTATCAGTCTGGTGTGAGTTACTGCTCAGATTTGTGAGATTTGTTATTTCTGTGGTCTTTTTGCGCATGGATGCAGTATTTCGTTGAAGATAAGTACAATAAGGTTAGCAAAAAGCATGGAAAGTTAAAGTAATTAACGTAGTTATGTTACCAATGCCTTGAAAAGGCGTTGGTGAAATGGGTAGGTGATTAGATATGATTCTGCTCATTTATTAATCTTAGTAAAATATCCGTTACGTTGAATCACTGAGATGTTTATTTTTGTGACTTTACAATTTTGTTTGCTCTGTCTGGTTTTTAATTAATGCAACTTTATGTTAAATCTGAAAAGGAAAGTTTTTAAAAACAAAGTTCGGTCTCTGCCCTTAAATTGGGTTAACGGATCTGAGTAATTCACCATTAAAAGGTTTAACGGGACCTCGGCTGTCCACAAGCACGAATCTTGGGTCTTGGCAGGTCAACTAGTCCCGCTCAACCCCCTCCTCCCTCTCACAACACCCTCTCCAAGTTCCACCATCCTGTCTTCCTCCCTCCCTCTCTCCCATCCTTCCTTGGCATTCTCTCTCCCTTGGCAATGCTCTTTCTCCTCACCTTTGTCATTCTTTTTCTCCCTCTCCCTTGACGATACTCTCTCTTCCTCTCTCCCCTTGTGTAATGTTGTCTGTACACACCAGGTCTGTGTATGTGTATGATTTTATCAGTGTGTATGTGTGCTTTCTTGACCTCATGCTGCTTCGTGTGATGAACATTAGTCCACTTCCAGTGCATGGAGTCAAGCACTGGGGTGAGGCTGATATCCAGTGTCTTATGTGGGATGTCACTCTGCCTTTATCTAATATCTTGTTTTCCTTCTTGTGTTCAAGATAATATCAGGTAAAGCTTTACTCACATGACATTTCTACTTTGTCATCTTAATACTTAATGTTGGGTTTATTCTTGTTTTATTCTATCGCTCTGCGTTTATCAATTTGTTTGCATATTTGCGTTTGTGTGTGTGTGTGTGTTTTTTTTTTTTTGCGTTAGGCTAGTGACTGTTTTAGGTTGGTTTTATTTACAGGTAATTAATGATAATACTACCTGACTTTGCCGTTCATGTCATTATCTTCAACAGTAATTTTCTTTATTTTATTACGCTTTCGGTATCTAGAAAATAAATTGCCTTGTGCTTTATGTATCAAAAGATATATCATGATATGAGTACTCCTTACAAATACTTAAATGAAAATATGAAATGGATATTGTTAATTAAAAACTATTCAGTGTGAAAAACTATTTTCGAAAATAATAAATATCACTCATCCGAGTAGCATGAG
Source organism: Macrobrachium rosenbergii (assembly GCF_040412425.1). NCBI lineage: Eukaryota > Metazoa > Arthropoda > Malacostraca > Decapoda > Palaemonidae > Macrobrachium > Macrobrachium rosenbergii. Next base: position 23,591,864 of record NC_089750.1, read on the forward strand.
TATATATATATATATATATATATATATATGTATATATATAAATTATATATATGTGTGTGTATACATACATAATAGTGTGTATATATATATATATATATATATATATATTTATATATATATATATATATATATATATATATATATATATATATATATATATGTATATATATATGGAAGTGATAGTTGTTATACCATCAGTAAAACCAGAGACAACTTCCGAACCTTGACGCCACAGCTCCCCGAGACAAGAACGCTGAGTGAGCTACTGAAAGTAATTCCGTTGACACGATGGCACTGACCTTTTGATTTACGGATGACCATTCATCGTGAACTGCTCATCCTCAGATTTATGGAGGGTGTGGTCGCATCCTTTGACCAAAGACGTTCAGTTTCTCTCTCTCTCTCTCTCTCTCTCTCTCTCTCTCTCTCTCTCTCTCTCTCTCTCTCTCTCTCTCTCTCTCTCTGACTTCATAATTTTATACTACAACTAGCACAACTACTACTTTACTACTTTTGAGTTCAACTTTTTCTCCTGCTACTTATGTGGTCCTGCCTGCTCGTTAGTAGGAGTTCTACTTAGTGTCCGCAAAACGATTTTTTAATTTTATTTATTGGGTTCATCTCAGAATCCCATTTAGGTGTCGGATTGTGTTTGATTTATTAGCTAGGCGATATTTACCTTCCTGACGGTCATCATTCATGTTCGTTAAGGAGACGTCCTATGAGACCAAGCTACTTATGAGAGGGCAGGAACATTTAATAGTTTGTCTGAGATTTTTACTGTCGGAATAGAAGATAATTTATGAGTTTTGCGCCGGAAGTTGAGGGTAAAGTAAATGTATTTATTTTTAGGTTAGGTTGAATGTGATTATTTATATTATGTGTGTGTATATATATATATATATATATATATATATATATATATATATATATATATGTATGTATGTATGTATGTATGTATGTATGTATGTATGTATGTATGTGTGTGTGAGTGTGTATGTATGTATGTGTATATATATATATATATATATATATATATATATATATATATATATATATATATATATATATATATATATATATATATACACTAACAGGGCCTCATTAAAAGTGGATAGTAGCTAAAGTGGAGATATTTAATCAGAAAAGTTTCAAGAAAATATATATATATATATATATATATATATATATATATATATATATATATATATATATATATATATATATATATATATTTATATATATATATATAATATATATATATATATATATTTATATATATATATAATATATATATAATATATATATAATATATATATATATATATATATATATATATATATATATATATATATATATATATATATAATACTTCGTCTCTTGAATGTCCGGGATCGTTCAACAGCAGTTTATATAAGAATTTTTGTATGGTTCTTGTAATGTTTATTCAGATATAATTAAATATGTTTCATAAACACTTCTGCATTTCGATGAAGACTGGTGTTTGTGATTATACTTGTTAGCTCACTTAAGCTCAGTCATTATATAGGGAAGATCTGGACCAGCACTTGAATATGATAGAGTGAGAGCGAGAGAGAGCTGGTGTTTATTTTCAGATTAAACTAACATTATGCGAGCACTGGCTCTTGTTCTCCTTTCAGCGGTCCGTAAAGAGAGAGAGAGAGAGAGAGAGAGAGAGAGAGAGAGAGAGAGAGAGAGAGAGAGAAAGCTTCAGCTGTTGAACTTTTGTGTTGTAACTGCTGGTATTATTCTTGAGAATGAGGATGCCGAGAAGTCGGACCTCCAGCAAGCACAACAAAGGAACCCCCATCGCGCATGCGCTCCTTAATTAGCATACGTTCTGCTCACGCTTTCAAATTAGATGAAATGATTTGTGAACGTCGATTAGTTTTTATATCGCTTCTTAATGAGGTCGTGAACTTTCATTACTGAAATTCTTTGGAAAATTGTATTGTTTTTTCCCCTCATTTTCATCTGCTTTGTTTAATTTCCTTCCAGGTAATGATGATTGGCAGGTGTAATGAGATTGCATTTAAGAATTATAGGTAATGAGGAGCAGTTACGTGAGAAAGACAGCGTCATTCGCCGTAAATTTTGTTTAATTACTGTTAGATGTAGAGACCATAGTTTTCGTATTCATACATAGTCCTAGGGAACCGTAAATGAATATAAGTAGCCTTTTTGAGAGTTGATAAGGAATGCTGTCGGTTCATATCCTCTTTGTTTACCACTTCGTCTATAACAGTTTTATGACAAAAATCTCTGATGTCATGTAAAAGTCATGAAAATGAATTAGAAATAGCTCTTTTATCAAACGTTTATAAAAGTACTAAAAATTTCTGCACATAAATTATGTGAGCGTTTAAAATGGCAGTCAGTAGAAGAGTAAGAATTATGGTAAATCGTGCAAGAATTTTGAAGAGAAACACGTATTTTCTAACAACTTAGAATATATGATTTTTATGAAGTTTTTGAGATTGGAATGGTAATGAATTTCTTAAAATCAGGATGGCATTTTTTAAACAACCAAAACTATTTCCATAAAGGCAAAATGTATCATATTGTTAAAGACGAAGAACAGAGTAGAATTGCGTGCACAAAAATATTTCGTATGAGAACCGGTTGAGTTTGGAAGGAAAGAAGAAAAAAGTCCACGTGTAATGTGCCGTCATCATGATAACAACCTGAAATGCAGACTTCGTTTTATGATAATTTTGTGATCTTACCTACAGTCACGAAGATGTGCAATTCCATTCAACTTGGCAAATTATCTTAAGTCTTACGCGCTAGTGCCCTGTAATCCCCCACCCTTTTCTTTTTTTTTTTTCTTTTTTCTTTCCTTAAACCGCATTATGCTGACTTTTCCGTGCGTAAACCTGGCCTACAGGGCAAAGAGTGCATGTGGTTTGAAGGTAAGTATATGCAGAATTTATGTGATAAAAGTTATGAATTTTATATCTATAATATATATGTATATATATGAAGAATTTATATGATATAGGTTATGCATTTTATATCAGTATTGTTTATAGTATTTTGTGTGCAGATGCTCGCTCATGCAAACCCTCTGAGACTGTATATATATATATATATATATATATATATATATATATATATATATATATATATATATATATATATACATATATATATATATATATATATATATATATATATATATATATATATATATAATGCTCTGTTTATATATATTGTGTATATATATGTGAATATAAATATATATATATATATATATACACTATATATATATATATATATATATATATATATATATATATATATATATATATATGTGTATATATATGTGAATAAATGTGCATGCATCTGCAGTAACCAGTATGGGGACCATTTTAAGGACTTACTTGCTAACTCTCTAAGACAAATAATTGCCTCATGAGCCTTTGTTCTGTTGCCCTCACTGTTGGATCTGGTCGGGATCCCTGTTATTATTACTTCCTTGAGTGGGAGATGATGGATGTCTTCCCCTCCCATAGTTTTTAAGATTTGAAGGGAACCTCAGATGCATTTAACAGTTCATTTCAAACTTTGTCTTTGATTTATTGCCTTTTTTCCTCTTGCATACTCAAATGTGATGTATGGTTTAGTAGATGCACGCGCTTCTTATGCAATATCGCAATGATTTTCGCTTCGTAAAGATTAGGTCTTCATATAGTTACAGTACGCCGTTTTTTTTTAAGCTGTCCCTAAAGGGTCATACGACCGAGAGCCCTTAGAACGTTGGTTTGTGTTTATCTGTTTTACTGTATTAACATCCCGTCCATAAATGAGAGGTAGGTGGGTCGGTAGGTAGGTAGGTAGAGGGAGAGTGGAATATCTCTTAATTTTCAAGTTATTAGTAACCACAATGGATCCTCCCTTTATGTAGATTGTCACTGATTTATTTTTCCTAAGTTTTTCATTACTGTGATTCAGCCCTTATTCTCATCACATACACACACACACACACACACACACACACACACACACACACAATATATATATATATATATATATATATATATATATATATATATATATATATGTATATATTGAAGCTTATGTTCGACTCTACACGTGAGAGAGTTAATATGTTCCATGACAATGGTTTAAGTTCAGCCATTCATTAGGAATCACGATCTTCCCGGATGATAAATTTTTGACATCTCTGGCGATCATTAAACCTACGAATTTCCTTGATAATTTATACTCCCGTCTTTCACGTTTCATTTTCATTTCTCCTGACACCTGAATAAGGAGATCGTGCCTTCACATTGCGTGTATTCATTAGTATGAACGACGTCCCATTGCAATAAAGTAGTTCGCCCTTGAAGTCGTGATGAAGCTGCTGATATTCTTATTAACATATTCTTCGGTTTTGGATATTTTTCCATTGTGTGCAGGTGCGTTTGCCATGGCTAAGTTTAGCGATGGTAATTACTCGCCAGATTTTTTATTTCTGTTTTCATTCCAGTATGTACTGTACTTGATGCTTTGATCAATTGTATATATATACATATATATATATATATATATATATATATATATATATATATATATATATATATATATATATATATATATATATATATATATTATGCCTATATTTATTTAACTGGGAACATTGTCATCCCTATAATTTTCCGTAATGTTGTCGGTAGAAGTGCTGGGGCAAATGCATGTACAATAAACTTCATGATATCCTCTCTCTCTCTCTCTCCTCTCTCTCTCTCTCTCTCTCTCTCTCTCTCTCTCTCTCTCTCTCTCTCTCTCACCAGCAGCCGTACGCAGACGCTTATAAATTGGATTTCCCATATAACTTGTGTGATTGCCACCCTTTCTGTATCATTATCCCGCACGAACGAGAGTAACGTCCGTTAAGGGAAGATAGGAAACTCAGCAGTTGGGTCTGTTTGCCCTAACATTGTGATTGTATTATGTGCAAGTCAGTGCACAGACTTGAAAAGTAAGTGAACTCCTTTGGCATATGGTGTAGATCATGTCGCTGGAGGCCGTTTATTGTTGTAAGATTTCCTGTCTAATATATACTTTCCATTTTCTGTATTATGCTTTCTGTTTTCTGTCATATTCCATCTTGTAACTTGCACATCTGCAACTTTAGTGTGAGGTTGTAGTTTTATTATTTAATGAAAAGGAAGGTTTGAAGGTATTAAAGAAAATGATACGAATGTTGATGGTGGAATGAGATATGTAAGTGTCTGGAAACAATTTTTACTGAATTTTAATTACCAAGTTGTCCAACTCTGTTAAATTGATGGATGGCTATTGAATACTCAGAGACAAATATATGTATTTTTTATGAACTGTACCAGTGAAGTCTTGGTTAGTTTCCTTATGAATGTAATTGATGGAAAGTTAATTTAAAACTGAGATTTAAGGAAAGAAAAAGTTTAGATATGACTTTTGAGATCCAAATGACGTCAGTAGTTCGTAATACTGCAACATATTTACTGTCTTCTCAGAGTCACTGACGGTCTCAACTTTCTAATCTATTAACCTTATTGTCAAATCATAGTCGATCTATGCAAGCACTGGAAACGGAAGTTCTCTTGTCGCTAATACCTTCATTCCGAAGCTTAATCATTACTTTGTAGAAGGCTTCGAATTTGGTTACGTACATCAAGGTTATAACCAGACTTATGGGTTTGAATGTTACTTGCCTCTTTGGTAAAGTATGATCATATCTTGTATGGGTTTCTTCTTTTATTTGGTACCATTGGCGTTAGAATTGTATGTTGGAAAAACAGTGTTATCCCCCTGGTGACTATTGACTAGTATAATAAAGAACTACAAATTCACGTAGCAGACCTACACCTTCCCAAGCAGTCAAGATGCCAGATAACCCCAAATTATACTTACTTAAACCCACACCCCATAACTTCATAATGGGCTTATCCTAGGATTGGAGGTTTAAAGGTTAAGCTAACAGTAACTGGGGAATGATGTCTGTAATTTTAGGTAATTATAAGTTGCAATGCTTCGTGCATATCCGCTTGCATTTGAGCCCAAAGAATTAAAAGTCAACAAAGCTGGGAATCTTATATATATATATGGAAATAAAAGACGTTTTCGTGGGAAAACAGGAATGGCAGTAAATTGTAAGTTATTCAAGAAAGTTATAAACTCAGCTCACAGTGCGGACTTTTAAAAGTAAGTTTTGAAGATGAAAATTTGATAACAAGATTAAAAAATAAGTTTTTAAGATGAAAATATAACATTAATGCTGATTTGCCTAGCAATTTAAAATTTTGTGTTGAAACTTGCGCTCCCTGTCACTAATATTTCTATCACTAATACTTTAGTAGCAAATCAGTGGGCAAATTTTGTAATTTCAGGCCAGAAACTAGAGGGGTAGCATCGAGGCTTGTCATCATTAAATTTGAAGTTTATCTATATTGAACATGACGTGTACACCATCACACTGCAAATAAGGATTAACGCATTAATAATTCATGGGAGTAACTTGGAAACTTCAGTATGGCAAGAAACTCAGTTTATACTTGAAAATGTTCATCGTTGTAAATACTATGCAATTCTGGAAGTAACGCTGCCCATTGTCTTTGCAGTTACCGAGTCCTTTGGGTTTTATGTAGACATGCGATCATCAGGGAATGCTTCAAGGTCTCGTAATGTGAAGCTTACCTGGTTTGTATTATGTTCTTTGCCTCTTCGTCCAAAGATGAAGAATCTGCTTTCGCAAAGAATAAAGAGACCGTTTATTTATATAATCACGGGACCCGTCGTTTAGGCAGTAATAAATTTTGACATAAAAAAAAGTGAATAAGGGAGATTGATCAGTATCTATTATTGTTATTCCATTTTACCCGTGTCAACTGCATTTAAGTTTTTCTCTTTTATTGTTTTGAAAGTGGTATTGCCCTTGTCAGATGCAATGCTAATAAATACATTGGCGCCATGGTTGCAACAACTGTATATTGTATTTATATTAATGCATTCCGTCAGATGGTGCCCAGCTGACGTTTTTCATTTTCATTATCATCTGTCTATTTTTCGAGTGCCAGATGACGAGATATTTTAAACCCAAAAATATAGAAAAATTAAATTTTTCTTAGAGAGAGAGAGAGAGAGAGAGAGAGAGAGAGAGAGAGAGAGAGAGAGAGAGAGAGAGAGAATGTTCAGGATTTTGATTTAAAAGAAAAACAGGAAATATAATTTAATGGCGTAGTCCACTTGAGGTGATGGTAATTCTTTACTTCCGCTTTTAGTACCGGGGTTCTCAAGACGCCAAACGACATTGTAGGTTTAGTCTAAAAGGAAGTTCCCGTTCTATATATTTGATATCTATTTTCCCCCTTCTTTCTCGTGATTATTATGACGAGGATTTACTAGATCAATTAGCCTGATGCACTTAGTGCAACTGTTTCTATTCCTGTTTTTAATTTGTCATTTTCATGAAATAGTCTTCTATTGAGATGTCTACAGACTTAGACAGTTTTTCCTAAATGTTATTCGTAATATTTTTTAGCGACAGTGCCTAGTAAACTTTGTTTATTTTTGTGAGGCTCTATTTACAATGAAGAAGACATAATGTTTATTATAAGGGTTTGAAAAATACATATTTGGTTTTCTATATATATATATATATATATATATATATATATATATATATATATATATATGTGTGTGTGTGTGTGTGTGTGTGTGTGTGTGTGTGTATTAAAGTAACTGGCAGTTTTATGAGAGAATAAGTTTCAGGCCTCAAGCGATGTGAACTAGCGTCTAAGGTACTTAACGTCCCAAGAACATGGCATTACCGACCGTGCCCGGCGGAAAACCTTTTGTCCTCAAGTCAGTGCCACGTATGTATGCGCCTGCTAGCTATGGCCTTCAAGTGTACTTTCATTGAAAGCTTTCTTCCGTGGCGCAGTCGGTAATGCTACTTGGTTGTGCCTCCAACCATCTTAGATATGAGTTCAGACCGCTGGAGGTCTGAAACTTATTCTCTCATATAATTGCGACTTACATTTAAATAAATATATATCACATGAAAAATTATATACAGTTCTATTCATACACAAACACACACTCACACACACACACGCACACACACATGTATATACTGTATATACATATATATATATATATATATATATATATATATATATATATATATATATATATATATATATGTATGTATGTATGTATGTATGTATGAATGTATGCATACTGTGCGTGTTTTAACACCTTCGCTATGTCGCTAGCGGTTGGCCACCAATAAAGGTCAAACGTTGTCGGGACACAAGCCCCATGAAAATCTATCATGCTTACCGTGTGTATGTTCTGTTCATTTATACCATTTCTCTGCATCTCATTGCATGCACATCTTCGCGATAGATATTTCCTTCTTGAAATCATAGTCAAGAGCAATTGTAATACTTTGTTTTTTCCTCTTTGAAACTCAAGGTTATATTTGATTACCATAAGAGTGAGAGTATCGTGATGGGAGAAGCGAGCAATTCGTGGATCATTATGTAATTTCAAGAGCGTTTATGCAGGATGTGGTAAGATTGTTAGTGTAATAATTTCTCGTGGGAGGATGAAAACACGCAGCCAGGCCTGCGATGTCCATCCATTGCAATTGTGGATTTGATCGTTGATTTTGATTGCATCAAACCGAGCACTTTTATCGCATGTTTTATTAGTTCTTTTGTTGTGTGTATTGTCTAGGCTGTTGCCAGGGGAGGTATTGTCTTGAGTGTTAACTATTGCGCTTCATGTTTTTCAGATCTTGCTTTCTGTTTAACGTTTTATTCATTTATTTGTTTTTCGTAGATAGGTATGAAGTACTTCCTTTTCATGTTGTTCCCTCTAGTTTGTTTTTCAGGGAAATTCCTAAGCAAAGTCAAAGGAATGTGGTAAAAGGAGATACCTTAAACTCTGGCTGCGCATAATGTAGGCTTAAAATGAGTAATTTAGCAAGTAAAGAAAGATGTAGTGTAAGAATATAACATTATTATATAATCTATTGTAATGTATCTCTGAAGGAAGTTTTTCGTATAAAAAATTCTTGGATCACCATCTACTACTTCATTTGTTCTCTTTCCTTCTTTTTACGTGTAAGCTGATGTCTCCTCTCTCTTACAGATTGGCAACTGGGTATCCCATGTTTATTTAAAAACAAAAAAGTTTCCGTATTTTATTAATTTTAAAGATAATAGTCCCTCAGTGTGTTCATGATTGCCACATATATTTGTTTCTAATTTTTGTTTTTGGATGAGTGAGTGTTAGTTGAATTGCATAAAGCAAGCGAAATTTAAGTAAATATGTTAAATTATTTACATTTTTTTAAACGTACATAAACTTGTATAAATTAATTTTCCTAAGAATTCAACTAATTTTTCTTACCTAGAGCTTTGTTACTTCACGGTAAATTAGTTGTCATGATAATCGGTTGTTAGGGGTATTATAAGACAATGCATTTACGTTCATTCCTTTCCTTGTATAGTAAGAGAAGCAAAGTAAGGCTAAAACCAGACCGGATTAGGCTCTGCCTTGAAAGTGGTAATTTGACGCAAAATAGTCTTCCGAGACTATATTTGTTGCCAAAAATGTGTTAACAGTGCGGTATCTGAATTTTAATGTAATGACAAGGACGTAATGAATGAAATTCTATACTTTATAAGTTCCTAGGTGTATACCTGTGAGAGACTGATGGCGAGTTTTGTTAGTAGCTCTCCAAGTTTTAAAAGGTGATTGAATATTTTTTAGTGAGGTTTTCGTTATATTTTTGGATACATAGTTTTCTGGCTATAGGAAGAAACAATTGACTTGTTAGGAGTAAGTATACATGGTGCAGATTGTTTGTGTTACTCATAATTATGTATCAACTAAGTAGGCTTTACAGATAAAAAATAAATATTCTCTGTTAAATTTGGTGTTCTTTACGGGTCTTTAGTTCCTTATCATGATCTCTCTCTCTCTCTCTCTCTCTCTCTCTCTCTCTCTCTCTCTCTCTCTCTCTCTCTCTCTCTCTCTTCTTAGTGTAGTAGAGTAGTTCGATTCTTGCAACGGACGAGGAGTGACGATATGGGTAGTTCCCTAAAAACTCCATTTTGCCTCTGTTAACTTGAAAAGCGAATTATGCAGCTGATCATTAGTCAACTGTTGTGGGTCGCAACAGTGGAGGGGGGAGAGAGAGAGAGAGAGAAAGAGAGAGAGGCGCAGACTGAATGTTCATTTCCCAGTCAAAATGTACGTATACCATGAAAATAAGAGAGCCTCAGCGAGGTAATCACCTCCTTATCGGCGTGATTCGGAAGATTCTCTCTCTCTCTCTCTCTCTCTCTCTCTCTCTCTCACTGTTTTGCCAACTCTTAATCTCATATTGTTAAGTGGTGTTAAAAAAATTAAAAGTATAACGAACCATACCCTGGACAGTATTTATTCTTAATAGAGATAGCCCACTTAGACAGAAAACAAGAGTTCGATCTCAAGTGAACCTCAAAAGAATGTAGAATGAGCAAAGTTTCCTCGGTCGCTTTAGATTAGAGTTTGAGATCAGGGCAGAGCAATTTGCTCTGTAAGAGAACGGAGCCTGAGATTCTATATTTTCATGGTTTTCTCTTTACTCTCGTTATATGCATGGGTGAGCATGGTACCTGAGACCTACGGTTCTCTCTTAAGGAGCAGCACGCTCCGGTTGCGAACTGGACACGCGTGAGCATTTGCGTACCCATTATTATGTTCCATTAAAGATGCAAGTAAAAAAATAATCGTGGTGGAGCATTGTCTTCTTCTTGTACTTACGATAGACTCGTCCAGTCGTTTGTTATCGATCGAGAGTCGGTGACCTCTCCGCAGACTGGTACACTTTTTTTTCTTTTTTAAAGGAGCTGTCTGGCCACGGTGACACTTGGCCACGGCCTGAAGCTCTGATTAAGAAATATATTTCGAGGAGGTTGTTGAAGTGGTATTCACAACTGGCGTCGTCGTGTCGTTGCCGACGACATGAAGTGAGTAATGAAACAGACTCATGGGGAAGGAAAGGAAGCAGAGGAGGAGGAGGAGGGGGAGGAGTTTTACTGATGCTATCTCACCCAGCGTCGTGGAAGGGGGTAAAAACTTGCCTGCCAAAGCTACTTTGTCACCATACAACTAGTCTGGAATGTGATAATAGCCGATGTTTGCCTGGGCGACTTGTTGCTTTGTCCCCCCCTCTCTCTCTCTCTCTCTCTCTCTCTCTCTCTCTCTCTCTCTCTCTCTCTCTCTCTCTCTCTCATATGGAATGATGATGGGATAACGAGCTTGTGTGTGTATTCCTCTCACATGGTGAATGAGTGTGATGAAAACTCTCTCTCTCTCTCTCTCTCTCTCTCTCTCTCTCTGTAGTGAGACTAGGCTATTACAATAGGACAAAATTTTGAGGGGGTGATGAAGACAACCGCTCTCTCTCTCTCTCTCTCTCTCTCTCTCTCTCTCTCTCTCTCTCTCTCTCTCTCTCTGGGGAGGCTATTATATTGGACTAAATTACGCTTTGTGTATATGTATGTATGCGCGTCTAAAAAAGCTTTCCAGTTGGGGTTAATGAGTGGAGACATGGTATGCACTAGGGCAGCGTGGGTGTCGAAATGGCCGAATCGAATGGGAGAGAGAAAGAAGTGGGTAAGTGGTGTGGTCGTATGCTTTATGAAGGTCTTTTTAAGGCGATGGTTAAGTGGATCTGTGATGGGCAGGTATATTGTGTAGGTGGTCGAGGGCTGTTCAGTTTAGTCAATAGAAAAACGTCCAGGGATATCTGAATTTACGTCCCTTCTGGATATATGGCACTGTTTCGGTAAAGTGGCATTTTAAGATTTAAATTACGACATCTAGGAAATTATTTCTTTTTGACGGATCTTGTATTTCGTTTTTCATTATATGTTTCCTTGAGGATGATAGAAATTTATGTATAAATGTTATTTTTGGTCAATGGGAAACTGTTTCCCGTAGTAGACTAACTTTACCGTGGTGAGGTCTGTAAAGCCTGTATAATCATATTGAATTACTCTTGTACTACTGACATTCTTAATTCAATAATTCGGTGTCTATTCTAAAAGATTACACCTGGTCGCCGTAACTCTCTCTCTCTCTCTCTCTCTCTCTCTCTCTCTCTCTCTCTCTCTCTCTCTCTATATATATATATATATATATATATATATATATATATATATATATACATATATATATAAATGTATATATATATATACACATAAATACACACACACATATAGTTATATATATAAATACACACACATATATATATATATATATATATATATATGTGTGTGTGTGTGTGTGTGTGTGTGTTATTTATGTGTATGCATATACAAATTTTTTCACTTACATACGCGTGGCTTTTGTATGTTCATAAATATGTCAAGCCACGAATATCAGTTCACTATATATATATATATATAGAGAGAGAGATAGATAGAGAGAGAGAGAGAGAGAGAGAGAGAGAGAGAGAGAGAGAGAGAGAGGCTACAAAGATTACAGGTAAACAGGAGATTCTATATATTGTACTGAGTCACAATTAAACCCACAGATTTGGAATCCTGCTGATGTAACAATAATCTTTTATACCACACGGAAAACGTGGTAATTTAAAAAAAAATGAATCACAACTAGTCATCCACATAAAAACTTTTACTTGCAGACCTTGTACGAGTATGTTCGCGCAAACATACACATGCGTAAAGAGAGCAAGACTAGACTTTCTCCCCAGCGATGAGGTGAAACAAAAGTACTGATGTATGGAGTAAATGTCAGTACAAATAAAATCAAAATTCTAAACATCTCAGTCGAGCAAGTGCAAGGAAACTACAGACATTATAAGTATAAGTTTTTATGTGGATGGCTAATTATGATTCATTTCTTAAAAATTACAACGTTTCTCGCGCGGTATAAAAGATGATTGTTACATCAGCAGCATTCCAAATCTTTGGATTTAATTGCGCACTCAGCACAACATATAGAATCTCCTGTTTACCTGTAGTCTCTGATTCTGTTATACAATAGTCCCGTTAAGGGTATTAAGCTGTCTGTCACCTCTTACGGCGCTGCTTTGATGCTGTTAGCATTCCGTCGTGATTGATGGAAAGCTTTGGGCGTAGGGTAGGGAGGGATTAAGAAATGAAGGAGGACGAAGTGATGGAATGAACAGGTGGAGGATCTGGTTAGGCGGCAGATGTACAGCGTCTCAAGTGTCGGATAAAAGTAAGGGAAGAGACACTTCACGGATTGCTATCGAAGTTACCAGAAGCATCCCGTTTGTGATGGATTGGGATACACAGCCTGACTTATGTGAACACATTTACAGGAACACTTGAGAAGGAAGAAGAGAGAGAGAGAGAGAGAGAAAGACAACAGTTGGTTTGGAAAAGTCTCATTCAAGTTTTGGTCTACTTGAACACATCTGCGTTTAAAAATACTTTTGTCGTCGATACCAGAGAGTCTTTAAAGATTCTCTCTCTCTCTCTCTCTCTCTCTCTCTCTCTCTCTCTCTCTCTCTCTCTCTCTCTCTCTCTCTCTTTCAAGTTTTAAGGGTCTTCATGAATAACAAAAAAGAATTTTACATCTTTAATTTGTAATGTATGTGAATCGACTGTTGTACCTTTTTCTAAAGCTCAACGCCTTTGGCTTGTTTGCCAAAAGAATGTGACAGTTTAGAACTTTATAGGATTAAGAGAAACTCAATACACGTAATTGGGCCCTGAGGTTTAGAGATCAGATTCAGTCAGCTCCTCTACTTTTTCTCCCCTTCTTTAATTACACCAGACTTGTAATCTGAAATGGTTTTAGGCCCTTCCATTCCATTCATTTTGTAAAGATTTTACACTGCCAAAAGTTTTAGAATAAACAGATGTTACTTGAAACTGCTGGTTTATTTCGCTAAGATTGTTACTAGATACATAAGAATTTGTGTAAGTTGAGGCTTCGTGCAGGACCCGTTAACGAAGGCTGTAATGATCGTCTTGTCGAGGCTTTATTTGCTCTCTTTTTCTTAGTGGTTTACGGGTTTCATTAAGGAATGAAAGATACATCTTGATCTATTTTTATGAGGGTGAGCGTGTTTCTGATTTCCTTGGCATTGTCAAGAAAATCAATTTTAGTAATTTTCCGATTTCGTTCGTCAGTCCCAGGGAGACTTAGATAATTTAGTATTTGATTATTTATGTCAGAATGAAGTGCGTTATCTGTAACATCATAACTTGTTTTGTAGTACTGATTGGTATAGCAAAGAATTATTAGTTTTTTCACTGTTGCTGTTGAAATATATGTTTGTGCTTTTGTTGTTGCTGTATGTTCTGTATCATTATTACTGTTGTATTTTGGAACCTATCCGTCATATAGGTACTATTACTAGCTCACGACATTCATGTTTGTGTGTGACAAAACAATTCTATTTTTACGAGTTCCGGGATTGTCTGGGTCAAGGTCGAAGGTCCTCTACTTGGGTCAGAATTGTGCAGGTTCTGTTAATTATCTTTTATAGTCCATTACTACGCCTTTCAGTGACCCAGGAAATTGATTTATTTATCTTTAATTGTTTTAGTTTGTTGTTCACATCCGTCGCAAGAGTTCAAAGGTAAAGTAATTGATAGTACCTACAGATGAATCGGTAACGATGCCTGACTGTGTATAGGGGTAACACGGTTTTGTTAGTGGCGTTTTTTTTGTCGGATAACTGCACGAGATCATTTAGCGCCTATAATAGTGGTAATTAGGCCGCATCATTAATGATGGGAGTCAGTGTATCGTAGGTTTAGGTTTATATATATTATATATATATATTATATATATATATATATATATATATATATATATATATATATATATATATATATATATATATATATATATATATATATATATATATATATATATATTATATATATATATATATATATATATATATATATATATATATATATATATATATATATATATATATATATATATATATATATATATATATATATATATATACACAGTATATATATATATATATATATATATATATATATATATATATACAGTATATACTGTATATATATATATGTGTGTGTGTGTGTGTGTGTGTGTGTGTGTGTGAGAGAGAGAGAGAGAGAGAGAGAGGGTGGGGCGGTTGGTGAGGAGGCTATTACTGTACTGTTATCTCATTAGTAGTTTTAAGACAAGGGAACTGGAGGCAAGGAGATTACTGAGAGCTCTATTATTCCATTTGTTTATCGTAAACGCCAGTTCTTTTACCTCGAATCCCTGCTCATGTCCCTCGCTATCTAAATTGTTGATCGCCTGACGCCCACACAACTCAGGACACCATTTCTGTCTCAGCTCAGCGGGCCCTGTTCGCTTCTCGTAGAAGGGAAGTGCAGACCAGTGTCTCTTTGTTTTTGTAGGGATAATTACTAGATAATTAATGAACATCTAGCATGCGATGTTCATGCTGCTCATTGTACATTCAATTAATGTTATTAGGGATAATCTGTTGCGTTTCTTCTTTTATGTGCTCAGAAATTTCTTTCATAAAAAATTTATAAAAAATTTGTTTCAACAGAATTAATAGAAAAAGTTCGTGATGCCACTTGGATTAAGTTCAGTTTCCATTCCATATTTTTTACACATATATATATATACATATGTATTATATATATTATATCTATATTTTATATGTATATACAGTATATATATATGTGTGTGTGCGTATTTATATCCACTGAAAACGAATCGCGAATACTAGAGAATAGTCAAATGAGAAAGCCACGAAGAATGGGAGAACTTCCAGTACTTATTGGCGTGCGATGATCACACAACCGCCAAGAATGTCAGGAATAGGCTTTCTGGCCTTATCGAAGTGACAGCTGTCGCTCACTAAACCGATATCATAATTTGGTTTTCAGACATTCACTGCTTCGTCCTTGTGGAAAATGAGTCTTCGCCTTTTCAGTGCTTTTTTTTTTCTAAATGTCTTGAGAGCTTATTTCATCTGTGACCTTCTCGAAGTATTAGGTAAGTTGATGCTGATCAAATCCAGCTTATTGTAGACGTCCCCTGGGGAGGAGATTGGACTTTCTTTCTATGCGGTCTTCCTTTCGTTCGTTGGTTCAAGATTAACCCGCTTTGTGACGTCATTAATTTGAAATAATTTTGGATGATTAGGGCGAATGACTGTCTTTTGTTGTAAAAAGATACGTGGTTGAGGAAGGTCTTTTGTGGCTGACTTTCGTACTTGCTTCCCAGCGAATTTGGGTATGATTGGAACGTCTCTCTCTCTCTCTCTCTCTCTCTCTCTCTCTCTGTGGTGCAATAGATACCATGCTCTCCTCACAATTTTGAGGTCATGGGTTCGATTCGGGGGAAGGAAATAATGATCTGACAACGATCCTTTTATCCGTCGACTGTTATGTATCAAAGTACAAGGTGCAAAGACGAAAGGAGAAGGGAAAGAAAAATAATAATGTATGCTGTTGATCAAAAACCACCAAAATATTTACTGCCAGAAATGAAAATGGAAGAACTTTGGCGATGTATATAAACCTTGCTCCAGTCGGGCATTCAGCAAATTATCTCTCTCTCTCTCTCTCTCTCTCTCTCTCTCTCTCTCTCTCTCTCTCTCTCTCTCTCTCTCTATTTAACGTAATAATTAAACTAAGCATATTGTTTTATTAAACGCAGTCATACATTCTTAGGCGAATCGCTTAAATTTTCACGCCACGTGTTCTTAGATTAATATTTTTTATACTTTTCAGGCAGAACATCAAGGTAAAATTAATATATTTTTTTATTATTTAATACTTTCTGTCCTGGGGTAAAGATGCAAGTTTCCTCAGAATATTCTTTAAATGAGTTACATATGTACGCAAGGCGTAAACGTATTTACTTGCGTTTATTAGCTTCCATTCAATATGTAAACATTTTGAGATTTTGTTCTTGTTAATGTGCTTTTGTCGATTGTATTCAGTTTTCAATTTTTATTATGAGAAATCATCATTATTTTGCGGATGCTACATTAGTGGAGATTAAAATACAGTAATATATATTGGAAACGTTTATCAAGCATTTTTGGTACTGTCGGTCATAGTTAGGAATGCATTTGCTGAAATGTACATTAATTCTGAAGATTTCGTTTAGTTAGGTGTATGTTTATTGCAGTATTTGAATCTGTTGAAACAGTTCTCTATTATATATATAAATTATATATATATATATATTACATTATATATATATATATATATGTGTGTGTGTGTGTGTGTGTGTGTATGTGTATACTGTATGTATTTGTACGTGTGTTTGGAAACATTTAATATTGCTTCCACTTAACTGTATAATTATTCATTCCATTAGCGAAATGAGCCTATGTGCCTTAATACATAGAATGTTTCGTGTGCGAGGCTCAGGAAAGTGTCCTAGTTCCCGATTAGATTAAGTATCATTTTCGTTCCTGTCTTTTCTTTCAGATTCCCGTCAGTCTGGCCTCAAAACTATATTCCTACGTGAATTCCTCCTTCCCTCCCTCCTTTTCTCCGCCCTCCGTCTTTTCCTGCAAAGCAGGCGAAGCGAAGTTCTCTTCCTGGTTTGGAGTTCGGCCAACCGGCAAATTACCCAAACTTTTGGACCAATTATGCAAATATCAGGGTCAGCAACTGATGCTCTCCTGAATAAACCCTCTACCTTCTGACACAGACGACCGCCGACCTTCCGGAAACTCTCTCTCTCTCTCTCTCTCTCTCTCTCTCTCTCTCTCTCTCTCTCTCTCTCTCTCTCTCTCTTCTTGCGTTGAGATATTGTTTTGGTTCCCGTCCTCCTTTCTGTTCTAAATACTTGCAATTGTTATTGTACTGCTGACTGTCATTCGTAGTAGTCTTTTCATTCTTAAGTTTATTTCGTATATATGTCCTTTTATCCCATCTAATACAAATTAATTTTTGCCAGTCTTAATAGGAAATTGTGCGGTATTACTGTGTTTGCTGAACCATGTAATTTACATACAGGCGCGCAAATACGTAGACAGGAATAATGAGGCGATCCGCTTTGGCATTTGTAAGAATCCTTTGACTTGGTATGCAGACCTTAGCAACCGAAGTCCATTTTTTCTGTCCTGAAGTTTTGATCACTTCATGACCGTTGCTCTCCTTCTCGATAAATAAGGTACCAATCCTTTTTAGAACACTTTCATTGTAGAATAACATTTCAGTTATTTGTATACTCAGTTGTTTTTTCCCATTTTAGTTGTTTTTTTTTTATAGAGAGTACCTGATATTTTTTAATCATTAAAAATCATTTACATTTATATTTGCGAATCGTTATGCAATTTTTTTAACTTATTGAAATAATAAAAAAAGTCCCTTGCTTCGGTAAAAGTAAAAAAGAATGATTATTATTATGGTTATTTATTGGTCAGTGTGGTAACCAAATTGCTAAGTCACTTTTTTTCATACTATTTTTTCTATTCATTTTGTATTTTGTTAATTCGTTTCAACAAACAATAATCTCGAACCACTTAATATTAATTTTTTGTAAAGGGTTTTGGTGAAAAAAATACTAATCCATTAGAATGTATTACTGATCTAGTAATTACAGTGCGTACAAAACATTTTGATGAAATTTTCGTAAAGGTGACTGAATTAGATTTGCTGGATACGCTGGAAAGGTTTCCATACACCAGCCAGACTTAGAGAAAAAGAAAGCCTACATGGAAAGTGAATACTAAGTAGGAAGAATCGTGATGGTGTTTTTTTTTTTTTTTCTTTTTCATTCTAATATGTTTTGAGTCAAGATTCGCGTGTTCCTGATCTTGACCTGTTAAGAGATTTAAGTTAAAGAAAATGTTATAAAAAAAAATTATTGGCGATCATGATCGTGATAGTGTGTTCTTCACGAAGGTACTCCAGTTCATTAAATGTATGTGCTATGGTCATGCATTTTTGGCTTTTGTAAAGTGTGCAGACATCTAAGCCATTTGTAAGTCATGTCATTGTGTCTGTCACACTTACTTTGTCGTCACAACTACTTATTACACAGGGGGATCATCATGCATACGGGCAAGAACGGAGTCCTTCGTCTCGTTGTCCATATGTGTGTTTATTCCATTTTGTTTTTTTTTTTTTTTTTTTGTCTAATCAGACTTGAATACAGTGAGGAAACATTGGACAAAAAACTAGACTTCAACCGGGAATGTCTTGCATGGAGTTGTTGTGCGGTCGGTAGGGGCCATCTATTGCTTCAGCAATACATTCAAAATGCTTGTTAAATGTTCATTACTCATGACAATGCTTATTATAATGAATGTGGCAGCGATGATCATTATTTTGTTGTAAATAATAAATACATAAAAAAAATTTTATCTCACAAAATTCAGTTTGCCATTCAACTATGTCATCCCCATTCGACTTGAGAATTGGGTATTGTTTACAGAAACATTTCCATGTTACTTTCTCAGAGATCATTACTTCGTGCTCGCTTGTTTAATGACCTTTCAAGATCGTCTACCATTGGTAAAAGTCAGTTTTGAACTCCCGACCCTATTAAACTCTGAAGTTAAGCAAAGGCAGCGGAGTGTCATGGAAGTTGCCATAATAGGGAGGCGGGGATCGGTTCATTTTTATTATGGTAGATGAGCACTAAAGAGGAATGTTTTTTATATTAGTGCCTGCGTGCACTTGAGGAGTAAGAGCTCATTATCATAATTGTAATCAGCGTTTTAGCGCTCTTAAGGAAAGGGGAATTGAGCTAAGAGCAGGAGAGAAAGAGGGCGATTCCTACTTTGTTGGTGGTCTAGATAGCAGTGAACTTTTAGAAAGAGGATGAGATAACACCTTGATGGGTCTTAGATTGCAAGTGGCCTTGTGAAGTGAGGTGAAGGATGCCGTGCTGAAAAAAAAAGAAAGAACAATTTCAAAGTATTTAAAGCCATGAATACCGTTTTGGGCTTAGTTGTGTGTAATATAGAGAAGAAAGAAAGAAGAGAATAGTTTCAAGATTATTCATGAAAGAACAACTAAGACGAAAACTTTTCGACATTAATTTGTAAGATGTGATTGATGATTGTAGGGTACTATAACGAGTACCGGCTGTTTTGTTTATATATACATTTTTATGTTAAGAAACCTATCTTTCTTGCCTTTCCCTTGTGTTCTGCAGTTATGCCTTTGTTTTCTGTAGTTAGTATGCAGAATTATTTGAACGTCTTCCCATCCTTCATATTCTTTATCGCCCTCCCTAAGTCCTCAGCAGTCACTTCTACGACCATTATGAAGCTTAAGAGAATAGCCATCGCCACCTGCGTCATTCAGCTCAGCCTCTTTAAAATTTCAACATTCAGCAAAATTCTCACCTCCTCGACCCTGGACTACATTCATTTTAGGACACATTTATCCATTTCTATAATTTATTTTGAGATCCATTTATTCATTAATGTTTCTTTGCGTTTACTTCCCCTTTTGTCCAACTTCTCTTCTTGATGCTTCTGGTATACATTGCTACATCCTTGAGCATGCAGTTCCATGTGATTTTGGTAGCGCATATTCTAGCCATTTTTATTTTTTTTTTTTTTTACTATTTTCTCTCTCCCAGGTATGTTAAGAATCTTCCTATTTTGACATTTGGTATTTCCAGTCATCAAGCTCCTTTCTGAACACACTCCCAGAACACTGTCTTCATTTACCCTAGGAGCTCCATACCTACCAATAGCTCCAGTTCTTTGTTACCTACCTTTGCATTTAAATCACCCAGCGCAGCTCCCTTTACTTTCCTCAAACTTTGCCAGGCACAGATTCAGGCTTTCAAAATATTAATAAAAGTTATATTTCTTTTTAATTATTTCCTATTTCTGGATCGCTTACACTCATTACTGAAACGTTCTCTGCCACGCTTAATCTTACCCAAACAATCCACGAAGTAACTCGATACCTTTCATCTATTTCTGACACAGTCACTCTTTGTTCTTCCCATCGCTGCACACACAACACTTTCATCTTTGCCCCGTTATGTACTAAAACATCCAGACTTCACTCATTAAGCAAATCAGATATCGAACATTTCTTTTCATGTTCACCACATGCACACACTCAAAACCCCAAGATGTAGTGAATTCTTTCTCCTTTTTTTTTTTTTGCAACATTAGTACAGGGTATGGGGTTGCAAAACCCGTACCCTTGGGCATTCGACGATTTTCACATCACACACGCACAGCAACAAGCTATTAATTTCTTTTCCGGAGTTCCACAGAATTAAAAAGGTACAGATGTCATTGGATTTAGAAGAGGGACATCTGCCATTTATGGAACATTTTCTCCCACCAAGAGGTCCGCAACACTTTTATTAGGCTCTTCTCTGCTTTAGGGTGTATTTTAAGTGTACCTTAAACCATTGCCACTTCTTGAATCAGCAAAAACAGTTGTACTACTTGCTCCCACGAGTAAGCAGCAGTTGTTGTTGGCCTCGAAAAAGTTTCATCCAAGATTTTTGAAGCATTGTTGACTCCGTTCGTTACGTGTTCCACTGCCTTGAGGTACGATGCATTAGAATCCCAAGCCATTAGCACTTCCTGGGGCAGAATTGTCAAGGTGGCTGACCACTCCATACTACCACTACAGTATTGATGGTTGCATGTTATGCCTTAGTGCCTCAGTTTTCAATTAATATAATGTAGACTCTAAAATATCGATAAGAAGAAGTTGTAGAACCGAAATAACGACTAAGCATAAATAACCTTTTAGTTTTTGGAACGATGCAGTGTGGATAAGCGCGATCGAAAGGTGACCCCATATTCCTTTATAGATTTAACTTTTTCATGAAATGTTATGAACAGCTCCTGTATCTACGATTTTATAAAAATAATAATGAACAGACTTTTAGCTAACGGTTATCAATGTTTATTTCCGTTGTAACTAAAGCCGTATATTATGTTTCGTTAACGTTTGTTGTTTTGATGTTATGTAGATAAAACGAAGAAGAAGAAGAAGAAGTAGATGATCTTTGTCCTTTGAAGTTTGACCTTCGAGGCTGTTGAAAATAAAAGATGTCACTACGATGCTCCAAGATATTATCTTCCTTATGGCAATTTCATCTCCGCCTTTTCTTCCGTTTCTCTTTTGTATTTTTCTCACGGTGGTGACTGGTTTTAATCGTCTGCGGTCTGTGTATTCGGATTTGAGGTAACCGTGGTTTCCTGTCGAGAGAAATAGAGAGGGAGAGGGAAGGAGACCGAAAGAGAGAGAAAGAGGATAAGTTAGCTTTGCTTTTTTTTTTTCCACTCCTTTACCCTAATGTTTTTGTTTTCAACCGATGGCCTTGGCGTAAAAAGAAACTACAAAAAAGTGTGAGGCTGAAGAAGTTACTTGTGTTATCAGTCACTGATCTCCCAGGAATCTTTTCTGTGGACGGTTTTATATGGCTTCATGGTAGCTTAAGTGTATCACTTTTCTTGTGTGTTTTGCCTTTTTTCCTTCTTTATTGCCCTGTTCCCTTATACCTGTAACAGATATGACCTGACGACGCTGGTGAGTTGTTGGTGTATAAACTTACAATACAGGCATGTTTCTGTATCCTTGTTACCTTTTATATGAGTTTGTAATGACTGCTAATTATGATGAGTTATTTGCAAATTACATATTAATTTCTTTTCTCTGTTTGCAGGTATGTCTGTTGTCGCCCTTGTTGAGGATTACTGGTGTTGCAACAAAGGTCAGTGCTTACAGTTTTTCATGTGTTGGTTGATGTCCTCATTTCTTTTTTCTGCCAGTTATTATTAGTATTTTGATATTCTGATATTTTCATCATCATTATTGTTCAGTAGTTTGATCAATCCACTGAGTTAACAGTCTCAACTCTAACAGTACTAGTCTGAAAGGATGTTTTAAAGAAAAAACATATTAAATCTTATTTAAGAAATTGTAATTCCTTAAATGATTAAATGACCAGGTAGACTGAAAATGTTAAAATTTTTTTTTACAAAATTCCTTTCAGTGTTTTCTTCCCCCAACTTGATATTCATTGTTGGTTGAAAATTAAGCAAACACGTAAATTGTGTTTAAAAATAATAGTTGTTTTGCATTCTCTGTATTTTGGAACTGGGTTTATGCATCAAAAAGGTTCAAGTAGATCTGAAATGCTGCGTAATGGTCAGAATTTTTCATCTAGCAGATGTGTGAAACATGTGAAATTTAATATTTAAATTGAGACGGGAACTGATTTATTCTGATTACTTTAACCTGTTAGCTTATTACAGCTTAAATAGATTAGGAACTTTTTTTTTATTTTGTGATTAAATGTATGCGTATTTTACGTCAGCGCTCACTACACTTGTGTATATATATATACGAATACATATTTGTTATAAACAATATATTTTATATATCTCCGTGTTTCCAAATGACTGAATTTAAATTTTACTGATTTTATCGTAAATACACTGATATTTAGTTTACGCGTTCCCTGCTGGTCTTTCCACAATAAAACTGTTGATGTAGGAGTGATTATGTTTTATGGATATTAGCAGTCTAATATCTCGTCAGTTATTGATCCTTGTTGGATATATGATATATTAAACATATGTAGAGACAGAAATACTGACGTTAAATGTGATTTAACATCTCGTTTGAGATCATATTCGCCTTTGATTTACTATTCTTGTGTGATGTGTATGGAGATTGCTCTTGTGGTAACCACAAGGGTCCATATAGTGGTACACGCCCATGCCACATGTTTGTGATATATATATATATATATATATATATATATATATATATATATATATATATATATATGTGTGTGTGTGTGTGTGTGTGTGTGTGTGTGTTGTGTGTGTGTGTGTATGTATGTATGTATGTGTGTAAATATATGTGTGCGTGCATGTGAGAATAGAAATAACACAAGAGTATAAATATTTGCTTAGTTCGATAGTATAAACAACCCAATTTCCAGATCCAGCACAATCGTGGTGGTTTCAATAAAAATAAAGGGAAAGATAAACTACAAAGCATAAGCTTGGAGTTAGCGAGAGCCAAGGAAAACCTAAGCAGGAAGAGAATTCCAAGGCTTGACAGCAAAGCGATACAAACAGTCATGACTGTTAACTGGGGATTGACGATTTCTAAAGCACAGAGGCGGCAGATAGATGGACAGATATTTTGAGACCGCGATTGTACAAAGAGAATATAATTGGGAGATGGTCGAATCTGTCTTGGTATCGGAATTAAAAAAAGGAAATGGAGGATATGGATTTCTCTCTTGACCTTAAGCTTACTTCGCAAACTCCTTTAAGTAGTGTGCGAAAAACATGAGGCAATCGACGTGTTCCCTTCAATCAGAATTTAGGTCTTCGAATAGTGATTCGAAAAAAAAGCGGTCCTTGAGTTCAGTAGAGGACAGGAAGAAGAACAAATCAAAATAGTCGACTCTTACATTCACAATATTGTCACTTAGCATGATGGAGAGTGAAGTCTCACACGTGCCGGGGAGTCAAAAAAGTGGTTATTGCACGTATGCCAGGAATGTAGCTTCTTAAGGAATAAAAATTTTCCTTTCCCACAGTCGGGTTACAGACCTCTGAAATCGAATTCAAAATATTTTTATTCTTTAATAAAATAGTTTTCTTTAAACGTTCAGCTTTTGTCCTCGAATATTAGAAATAAATGTCCCATGCATAATTCCAACATTATTACTTTTTGCTTGAATTATTTTTCAAGATTCTCTGCCGTGGGGTAATGCACAAAGTTATAGGAAATTTTAGTTTGAATGAAAATTGGCTGCCAGCGGAGCCGTAAGATGCCAACAAACTGGTGAACTCGGAGAGACTAATCAAAATTAAAATATATCCGATATCAGATATCAGTTCACGTTAATAATTGATGATGATGATAATAATAATAATAATAATAATAATGAGGTTATTGAAATCAAGAAACCAGTAAAGATAAAAAACTGTTATCATCAAAATAGACGGAGGTTAAGAACAGGATAGACCAAAGTCCGAGTCATCAAATGACAGAATGACATAACATGCATGGGTGATATTTTGAAGAGTCGGGCGGAGGGAAACTTGTCTACGATGAATGTGAGAACGTCGTGGTTTCCTTGAGAGACTGATGCGGTTGGCTTCGATGGATAGAATTAGGATGTGAGGGCATGCGGATGTCGTGAGGCTGGTCTCGCCTTTGTTTGGGACTTGAGGACACTGGTGACGATGTTCGGAGGAGATGGCAGATGCTTCAACAAGAATTCCTAGTGTTTTTATTATGACTTTTTTCATAGACGAATGCGCTGGGATTCGCAGTTATCAGAGTCCTTCCGCCTTTCATGCCTGTATATTTGGATGTAAATGAGTTGATTTATCTGAGATTTATGTATATATATATATATATATATATATATATATATATGTGTGTGTGTGTGTGTGTGTGTGTGTGTGTGTGTGTGTGTGCATTCATGTATGTTTATATGTATGTATGTATATTTATGTGTGCGCAATTTTGATAGCGACAATGGCCTCTAAACTTCCTAACACCCTCGCACATTTTTTGATACGCTCATTACTACAAAAGTGTATCCGTGTGGGAAATAAACGAAGCTTTTATCTTCCGCGACAAGATTCTAGCCAACTCACAGAGGTTCCAGCGAGAATGCACTTAACACGCCCTGCAGTAAATGGAATATAATTTTAGCTCAGTTCATGCATGCATAAATCTGTCGAACCCAAGTACATTATTTCTACGAGAGGTGACCAGATCCATCCACACCATCATATCATAGCATTTTAGCAGTTATTGCTTATTAGGCTGAAATGCACATTGCGGCCTAAAACGCAATAAGCACTTCACACTATATGATGGTTGGTGATGGGTGTAGTCATCTCTCGTGATACAAAGTGAAGTTGACATGTATATTATGTATATAAGAGCAGAACTAGACTTAGATTCCTTCATAGCATGGTGTATTTGTGCGTTCCCACTGAAACCTCAGTGCGTTGATTCGAATCCTGTCTTGGTAAGTGAAGCTCCTTTTTTCATTTCCTGCTCAGATGAAGGCTTGTAGTGAAAAGCTCGGCTATTGAAAATACATATATCTAGTTAAAGTAACCTGTACTCTTTTTAGTCCCATATTTCCCGTTATGGAAATGGAAGTCTGCTCAGGGAAATAAAAGTGAAGGGTGTCTATTCTTATTTCTTGTTTGGATCCAAAACGCTCTTGTACAGGTGGTGTTCATTAATTTGTAAAAAGAAGAAAGGTTTTAAACGTTTTCTGGAAGAGCATCTTTCATGTGAAATTCGTGATTCAGCTTTAAAATACTGGGTTTTGTGTATCCTTTGCCTTTTTAACTAATGTTGGTGTAAGCACTTCGACAAATGCAGCCTCTCACAATGTTATTCATAAGGCCTAAAAAAGACTTTGGGGTTGCGTTTCATATAATGTAATTGTTCTTTTATTATGGATCCTGTAAAGGTTATATATATGTAATATATATAACTTCGCAGCTTTTGGGAGGATTGGTGTCGTTCACCATATAAGATAAATCATAATGGACATTAAAACGAATTTACCAGATCAGTTAGGTTTTCATTTCTAGGTTTTGAAAGTGACAGTACTCAAGAGCAGAGCGAGGTCTCACGTGACCGCGTCGTTCAGAGGGAAGATTCGCGTATTTTCCGGTATCGATCTTGGGGGGGTTTCTACCGTGAAGTGGAAGTGCATAGTGAACCCTTTCGAAGCGTGACTTGCCTTATATTTTTTATTCATTTTTCCCCCATGATGTGTGGTTTTGTCCGAGAGACTAAAGTGATATATCACTGGGAAGTGTCTGAGATGCTCTTGAAGTGTGCATTCAAGGCACAGTCAAGGACTTTTATTACGATGGAGGAGTAAGATAAATGTGCAATCTACAGTATTATGAGTTTCATTTTTACTCTGGTAGGGTAATTTATTTTATCCATTGGCTTTTATTGGCTAATTGTGAGTATTACAGATCTTATGAACGGAAGTCCCTTGCGGAACCAGCAGAGGAAGTTGAAATTTCACTTTCATGTCACGCACATGGCAGTATGAGTTGCGTATTTCAAGTAGTTCTAGATGGCCCAAGATTATTTATTTACTTTTGGTCCCTCAGACTTCTCTCTCTCTCTCTCTCTCTCTCTCTCTCTCTCTCTCTCTCTCTCTCTCTCCTAGTGAATATATATATATATATATATATATATATATATATATATATATATATATATATATATATATATATATGTATGTGTGTGTGTCTGCGTGTGTGTAGTGTATGTGCTTGTGTATATGATTTTGCTTTGCCTATTTTACACTTAAGATTTTCAACTATTAAACCCCAAAAGCCATTAATATTTAATGTAGCGTGAGCAGAATTGTAAAAGTTAGAATGTGGAGATACGTAAAAGTGGTAAAAAGAGATGAGCCGAAGAAAAGAAATGGATCACAGTATTTAGAGACAGTTTATTCATGTGGAAAGAATGGAGAACGATAATTGTAGAAAACTGTTTAATTCAAAGTGCTAGTTGGGAGAAGGAGACGAAGAGTCGAAGGCACTGGATAAATGGCGTGAAATATAGAGGTGAATGTCGCAGTACACTTAGAGTGTTCAGTACGTTGATGATGAACTTTTTGTGTAGGCGTAGGAAGCGGGTATTGCCGCGGAAGTTTTCTGCAGAGGCTCATGAAGCCTTTTCTCCTGTGAAAAATGCAAGTAGAATTTTATATTACCTTGTGAAATTCCCCGAGAACTTTGGCATTCATGGATGCTGTCGAAAATGGCATACCAATTGAGGATTTTATTTAATAATGTTATCTTATAATCCTGCCATGGTCTACAGCCCATACATGGTCCTCCTGAAAACTCCAGATCTCATCACTGCATGAGATAGTCTTTCACCTGTTGACCATTTATTTGTTTGGTCCGTAAGTGGTCGGCTACACAAAAAGAAAGCCACCCAATGCGCAAACTAGTATTCTCACTGGTCCATTTGGATTGGTAACTAATAGGTAAGACTTGGAAAGTAGCCAGACGGTTGCACAAGATATGAGAATGGAGAGTACATTGGGTCCGTCTTGATATCAAGCTTCATACCTCATTCCTTCGTTTATATTTTCCTCCGTATCTTTATAGGGTTTACTGGTGCAGTATGTAGACGAAGTAGTCAAGTTCCTAATGACTGTAGTGATTGTTATGGTCTATAAATTTTTGCCTTTTTTTTTTCCAAAAGGTTAGCATGGAAGTTTACTATCTCTCTCTCTCTCTCTCTCTCTCTCTCTCTCTCTCTCTCTCTCTCTCTCTCTCTCTCTCTCTTGAAGAAACCTTCTACTTCAAAATTTGTATTAGGAATTCCAAATCTGTATTATAAATTCATGCAGTTTTTTGCATACAGATAAAAGATTCCCATATGACGTAAAAATCCACCTTTTTGTAATAGCTAGGGTCATTAAAGAAATAAGTATTTACCCACCAAATGTCCTAGTACATACTTTCTAGGCGTGGTTACTATCTTTTTCACGAGGTTCTATAAAATGTGTAATGTATGGTTGCACTGGCGCTAAAAAATTCATCAGAGAAGTTGTTTGTTTTATTTGTGAAAGCAGATTTATCTTAGGAAACCTTTTTTTATGTAATTTTAGCTGTCAAAACGTATATTCAATTTTTGGAGTCCTGTCACTTGACACTTTTGCAAAATATTGCACCGAAGAAAATGTTTTATAGGAGTTAATAGTCGGAAATACTTCCCGCTATTGATATTTTATTTTTTGTGTCGTAAAAAATTTATCTAATACGTATAGTCATTTTATTTATTTTTTTTTTACATACTTCTTAATGTGCTTATATAAAAGTTTCTGACTTCATTCTTTGTTCCTGTTATTTTTATTTTCACATCCTACGCTGTCATTAACTCAAGGGCACTCTATTCTGGTTCATGTAAAAGGATCATTAGATTTGTTGTCGGGTTTGTCTGTTTTGATATTGATAGATACCTTTTAAGGTTTGATATTCAAAAGAAAACCGAATGTTATCTATTTAAGAAACTATATAACACCTAAAAGTCATGTTTACCCTGGATTATCATGTAATCTTTCTGAATCATTTGATTATTAGGAATTACGATTATTTTTGTAGTTTTATATATATATATATATATATATATATATATATATATATATATATATATATATATATATATATATATATATATATATATATTTATTATTTAAGATTTCATCAGTTTACTTGCCTTGACACTGTAAGTCAAGCGTAAAACACTTCAAAAACAGCATTTTTCTCGTGTCGCCATGGGTTCAAGGCTATTTAAAAATATACAGGTATGTATTTATCGACAATAGTCAGTGTCCGCGGTGAGCTCAAAAACTAGAATTTGTTTCAAAGGAAAAATATTATATGACTGAATTTGTTTATGAAGCTTTATTCTTCTTTAGTCACGGTTCTTACCTAATGGTTTTGGAATATAAAATACAGTTGTTTTTCCTCTCTCTCTCTCTCTCTCTCTCTCTCTCTCTCTCTCTCTCTCTCTCTCTCTCTCTCTCTCTCTCTCTCTCTCTCTCGGTAGGAATTGTTAATTTTATGGTTCCCTCCTAGCTCTTTTTTGTATTTGAAGCTCTTAGCTGTTAGGATTTTCTCTTACGGTGTTCTGATTATCAGGCATTGGTATGTGTTTTGATGTTTGAAAACTGAGAATATAAACCCGATAAGCTGATATTTTTTTTCTTATTTATTATATAAGAACCTTTGTGTTATTTTCAAATTGATTTGCTTTTCGAATGGCTAGAGTTAGTGATTGAAGGTGCTATAAAAATTTTTTACGCCCCTATTTTGTTTTATGTCAGCAGCCTGTATGGATTTACGAAAGGTTATTTATTCGTTAACCATGAAGTCAGTGTCATATTTGATTTAGGCCCAAGTAACAGATGTCGTCAAAGGTATTTTATTTGAAGAAAGTAAATTAAATTAGAGTTGCTTCTGTCATGGAATATTTATTATATGAATTGACTACCTACATAGGCTATGTGTATGTGATGGTTGAAAAATTTGACATTATGTAAACTGTTGTTTGCAAGTAATTATTAAGGTATCAGTATTATTAGGTCCGAATAACGATATGCATTGCAACTGCAGTTTTTATATGTATGTATACATGTACATATATATTTACGTATTTGCATATGTATGTATTTATAAATATATATATATATATATATATATATATATATATATATATTTATATATATATATATATATATATATATATATATATATATATATATATATATATATATATATATATATATATATATATACACTCAAATAGATTAAAGTTGCATATTAAAGTAAGATTATACTTGAATCTAGTACGATCTTTATTTATATAAATGTGAATCATGGTGTGTCAGTGAAAGTAGATATAAAAGATTTTGTAGATTTGAGAAATTAGCTTTTGGTAGAATCTGGCACGATAGTGTTAGAAATAGTACCTTAAGTGAAATTACGAAAGTTCCATATTTAAATGACAATATGATGAGAGTGAGATAATGTCCTGAACATGTCCTTTGCACAACCCCTGAGAGAATCGTACATTACAGTGTCAGCTTGTCTTCCCTGGGCACCAGAATAGTTGGACGACCCGTGGATGAGAAAGAACTAAGAGAAGGTAGGCTGGAGATCTGAAGATGAGTGGAGAATTGTCGAAGATGACTTACAAGAAAAACAAAAGTAGCAGAATTTTATAGTGGCATTTTGCTTCACTTTCTGTTGGAGGTGAATATATATATATATATAAATATATATATACATATATATATATATATATATATATATATATATATATATATATATATATATATATATATATATATATATATACTATATGTGTGTGTGTAGTAAAAAAATTAATTCGTAGCATCTTAATGGTAATGTACCATGAACTCATATGTCTTAGAACCGTGATTAAATATGAATTGATAACGTATCAATTTTATATATATTTGTTAACACTTTCGCATGAATGTTTGCACCAGGTAGGCTTGGCACTTAGCGTTCATATTCAGTGGTGAATCTCTGAGTAGTTTCCTCAATGTACGCTTATAGGAGAGGAGAGAGAGAGAGAGAGAGAGAGAGAGAGAGAGGATAATGCCGCTTGGTGGCCTTCATTGAGGAGGAGTTCGAGGAAAGGTCAGGCAAAAAAAGAACAGATCAGCGGAGAACCGCACCCGCTCGGTCTCCTCTGGTATTATGGTGGTACTGAAGGCAGAGGTTTGTAGGATGTAGGTCTTCTTGGCAAGTTAATAATCGTATCCATAATGTTAAGTCTTCAGTTGTACGAGTACATCTCTCAGAGATAAACAATGATCTTGCAGTAGGTGGCTTGATATTTGGTCAGAATTTCCTCTGGACGTTGACGTTAACACTTTGTCCAAACCGATAATTCAAATTCACTTTGTGTAGGATCTTTTTGTCTCCCGGTTGACCATGGATGCTCATGTTATGCTAATGAATATTTTATACGCATTTCCTACTGGATATTTGTGGCATTTGGACACTGGACTTGCAGTTTGCTTGTGCCTACTAACGAGCTTAATTCTTCCGTTCATCTTGGCTTGTCGTATTTTTTATTCTAATCTTGTGAAAATTGGTCAATGATAAGAGAAATTTTTGTGAAAGATGTAGCGCTTTTGTATGTGTTTATGGGCATTATTATGAAATTAGGGCGCATTTCTGTTGTTATATCTTGAAAACTACCTTTATTGCAAATGTTAAATCTTCTTTTAAATGGAAATGTAATACTTCTGAGAGATTTGTATTATTTCTCGAAAGGTGAAGGACTTTTTTTATAGTATAATTCAGCCGTTAATGAGAAGTCAGGTCTGCAGTTAGATTTAGATAGCCTAGTTATTCTTGGTATTATTTCTAATATTTATATTTATATCGTTGTTGCTTTAAGAGGTCCCTCTACTTTTCCGTCATCATTTTATTGGCAGTAGTAGTAGTAGTAGTAGTAGTAGAAGTTCTTCGTTACTTTGTAAAAGTTTTTTCGTTTTATCACAGGCCCTTCGTACTCAGGGATCATGAGTCACTCGGATGCCTTTCATGATGATTTTTTTTTTCCTTCCTTTCCTTAGTAAAGTGCTAAGTCACCAAAGCGTTCTTTTTCGCCGTTTGTATGTCCTCAGCTGGTGTGGCAAGTTTTCACATTGGTTCTGTGTATGTTTGCATGTGTGCCTTTCTGTATAAAACTTACATAGTTATTTGTGTATTTTTATATATATATATTTTTATTGTTGCTTATTTTTCTCGTTCATTTTCGTCGGAACAAAAGGTTGAATTATCTGATGCAGAGACTCAGCTTTATCCATTATCATTCTGCAGCTTATTTATGTTGATTTATAAGGTAAAAAGAAGTATATGGAAATACTTACCAGGTCAGTAGAGAAGAAAGAAATTGATGATGAAAGAACGGCTGGGAAGGAAATGATTCATCATTTGATTGTAAAGTAGTATTTTGAGGAATTCATTTCTTTTCTCCAGAGTAGATTTCAGGTTTGCAGAAAGGGAACTGAAGAGAGAGAGAGAAGAACCTTTTTTTGAACTTGCCTCCTAAATCGTAAGGGCCAGGAATGGGTTCGTATACCGGGAAGAAAACGGGTCCTTTTCAACTTTTCATTCCCTCCTTTTTTTTCTGTTTGTTTGATTTTTTTTTTTTTTTTTTTTGGGGGGGGAAAAAGAGGCACAGCGATTTGTGAAGAGTCCAGGGTTATGACTCAGCCACATCTTTTCACTGTAAGTGTTGCATTGTAACCCCTCGTGGTCTTTTTCTCTTTCTTTTTCCTTCTTTATTTTTTTACATGTGATCATCCTACAGCTGTTAACCTTACCTTCTGCCAATATGCCGCCATGGCTACCATACGTCCGCCGTGCGATGGAAATGTCAGTTAACTCCTTCCATTTTTGTTCTCATCGTAATTCAATTTTAGGCTTTTTTAGGAGTTGCATTCATGTTGAAGCTGAGATGCTATCGTGCGCATTGTCTTGCGGTTCTGCCTTCTATTACTCTTCAGTTTATTTTCACTAAGTAACGGATTTTTTTTAAAGTGGGAATTCTACGGTAATTTTGCAGTGTTTTACGCATTCCTTTATGTCTTTCTTTAATGTTTTCAGTTGCGTATTCCTTGTTAGTAACCCTATAATTATCCATGATACATAAGTTGCCACTTGTTTTTATTTTAATAACTAAGTACCACTTTAATATTTTCTATATTTACTCACAGTATCTCCTGTTTCTGAAACTATGTATCTGTATGCATTTAGCCGTAGGTTTTTTTTTTAAACCTCTCTCTCTCTCTCTCTCTCTCTCTCTCTCTCTCTCTCTCTCTCTCTCTCTCTCTCTCTCTCTCTCTCTCTCTCTCTCTTCATGGATCAGCGGTTAGGTGCGATACAAAATTCTACTGTAGCATTTGTTTGTATTTATAAGGCTTTGGCGACTTGCAGCCGTAGGACTTTGAGGTTTTTGTGCTCACGTATTCTTCTTTATTCTTACATGTTCTCGTTCTTTGACAGCAGAGCCTAGTAGAGGAGTGAAATGTTTATTTGGATACACGATATAGAATGTGTTCTTGTAAATGAAGCTTTAATTTTGTATACGTTGGTTAATATTTATTTTTATACTAGCTGACCAACCGGGGCTGCCAGGAAATCTCTGAATGACAACCGATAAACTCTCTCTCTCTCTCTCTCTCTCTCTCTCTCTCTCTCTCTCTCTCTCTCTCTCTCTCTCTCTCTCTCTTTCCTGTTAAGATAGTTGCTTCAGTTACATTGATCAGCATTTTTGACATTTTATATTTCACCCCTTCTCACACCCCATTCTTATCGCGGCTGAACTTGAACTTAAAAGGCATGGGGAGCGTCACTATGCATCTCAGTGACCTCGAAAACTATGGATTTGACACTAATATCTGTCATTTTCGGTTATTTTTACGTCATCCCCTTCTCACCCCTCCTCACCCTCCTTTCCTACCGGGGCTGAACTTGGACTTAGAAGGCATCAGGAGTGTCAGTATTCATCTCAGCAGCCTCAAAAACTATGGATTAGACACTAATATCTGTCATTTTTGGTTATTTTTTCATGTCACCCCTTCCCACCCCCTACTCACACCTTCCTATTGGGGCTGAACTTGGACTTAAAGGGCATCAGGAGTGTCAATATTCACCTCAGCAACCTCAAAAACTGCTGATTAGACACTAATATCTGTCGTTTTCAGTTATTTTTACATGTCACCCCATTCCCACCCCTCTCACCCCTTTCCTGTCGGGGCTGAACTTGGACTTAACTAGCATCAGGAGTGTCAGTATTCATCTCAGCAACCTCGAAAACTATGGATTAAACACTGATATCTGTCTTTTACAGTTATTTTTTCATGCCACCCCCTTCCCACCTTCTCACCCCCCTTCCTATTGGAGCTGAACTTGGACTTGAAGGGCATTGGGAGTGTCACTATTCATCTCAGCGACCTCGAAAACTATGGATTAGACACTAATGTCTGTCATTTTCAGTTATTTTTACATGTCACCCCCTTCCTATCAGGGCTGAACTTGGACTTAAATGGCATCGGGAGTGTCACTATTCATCTCGGCAACCTCGAAAACTTTGGATTAGACACTAATACCTGTCTTTTTCGGTTATTTTTTCATGCCACCCCCTTCCCACCTTCTCACACCCCTTCCTATCGGAGCTGAACTTGGACTTGAAGGGCATTGGGAGTGTCACTGTTCATCTCAGCGACCTCAAAAACTATGGATTAGACACTAATGTCTGTCGTTTTCGGTTATTTTTACATGTTACCCCCTACTCACACCCCTTGCCCCTTTGGTGCCAGTGATGTCTTACCACTCCAATATTCTTTCCCAGATAGTAAGTCATATATATGCCAAGTTTGGTTGAAATTTCTCAATGCGTTTCAGAGTTATGCTGGAACACACACACACACATACATACATCCATTTTTATATAAATTATATATAGATTGCGGTTTAATTGGAGAGGAGGAAACTGGTAACTTACCTTACTATTATTGTTAGTAATATGATTATTTAAAATGAATACTAGTTATAGAATACAGCTTTTATTGTATCTTTCTTAAAATTAATGGCGGCATTCAGCTATTGCTTTCTCTCCTTGAAGTGATAATTATTTGTTCAATATGTTTTAAGGCTAATTAAGTTTGAAACTGATGCCATTCGTCTGAGAGTGTCACATGTTTTAATAGATTATGATAATTGATACTGTTATTTTTTGCATAGTAGACTCCATTTTTGCAATACAAATTATGTTTTACTGGATGTATTTTGACCTATATAAACGAATTGATTTTGTTTTGTTATTTTTATGAAAGGATCAGCAATTTAGGTGTTATTGAGATTATAGTTATGTCAGTCTGGAATTTTCTACATATTCCTTTTGTGATATTCAATGACCCTTGAGAGATATCTAGCCTTTTATCATTAGCGTGTTAGAGATGCCATAGTTTATGTTCCTAAGAAAAGGTGATTAAAATGCACTACGTTTTTTAAATGCTCAGACTTGGTAGATGCTATTGTTCGCCTACTAACTACATTCACGTCTTAATGATGCTGTTCGTATTGATGCTAATCTCGTTATATCAAACACATATCTGATCAAAGGAGTGACGGTCATTAGAGTATTAAATGACTTAGCTGTTAAAATCAAGTATCTCTAATCTTTATTTTGGATGTTAAATGCAGTTTCAAATTGCACCTTGTTCAGATCTGCTTCAGATCTTTTTCTTTGTTCCAATGTAACTAACCAATTCTTCGGAAGTTTGGTTGTCAAGTTAACGGCATTTACATTGTTTTTTTAAAGTAATTTCTTTATTTTGAAAAATATAAGAAATTACTGCTTAATTGTATTCTTGCAGTGGGACAAGTTTCAGAGTATTACAATGGACACGAAGCTTAATTTTTTGTATTATTATTATTTCACTTGATACAGTGCTTTTAAATATCGGTCATGGCAACCGCTAGTAAATATAAAGTTACAACGGTTGTGTTTTATATAGAGAAATATTGAAAGTTCTCATTCTCGTAAGAGACTGTTATCACTTAGTTGTCTAACTTGTAGAAATTCTCGCTCATACTTGACAGGACTATTTCATTTGATGTTATTTAGTTTTATAATATTTTGATATTTTATTATTGCAGTGATTCGTTTTCTAGTGTTATTTTTCCATATTGATTATTATCTTCTCCTCCCAAGAAGGAAATTCCAGACAACCTTTACTGCATGACCATCTCTTCATAATGCTAGGCATTATGTATTTATTATTTTTTGAAAAATTATTTTCGTTACATATATACAGGTAAACTTTTGATGCTATTTATTTGTAAACTCCTTTAATTAAAAGACTGGCAAGTACAAGAGAATATATATAACAGAGTTTTTGGCGGCTAGGCGATATGACGGCCAACCCAACCTAAATTTAATTGGCATACTTGATGGAGAGAGAGAGAGAGAGTTAAATGAGTCCTTAATATTGAGATAATTTATGCTTACGTGAACATGGAGTGTAAGAAAGTTTTATATTTTTATGGTAAGGGTAATGGAGACTTCAGCTAACCAACTGAATCGCAGCTTCACATTTCCAAGTTGTATTCCTAGAAACACAAAGCTGGATGTATCCTTCAAAAGTTGGAAAAGAGTAGACGGCTTCCAGTCATGTAGTAACTGGAATTAAGCCAATGGTAACACTTTTAGACAAGTTAAGACCGGAGACCGTTTGCTATCCCGAAGGTAAATCAAGCATAAGTGGAAGCAATTCATTGTTATGATACGGTGGGAGTTTTGACTCAACTCTTATTAAGGAGTTCAAGAGAAATATGTCTTTTCCAGATTTGGAAATGTGCTCTGACAGATGAATCTCATTTACTTCAACACCAAAAAAAAAATCTAGTATAAACAAATGCAGCATTCCTGGGAGCGATGCCGTAACGGATGACTTTACATTGTTCGTAATTTTTATTTATTTTTGACTATGTGCACATATGTTTACATGTAATTGTTCATATTATTGATAATACAAATTACAGGAACTATTCGCACGGTATGTGTTGTTTCAAAGGGGAATTTATGTTTAACGGTAATTCCAAGTGCATTGCTATAGCCCTGAAGTAAAAGGGAGATAATAAGAGGTAGAAATGAGCCCTAACCCAGATCTTGGCCATAGTCCAGACCCATCACTCGAAAGAAATAAGCTTAAAACTTTGGGAAAACAGGAGAGTTGAAAGGATGCCAATATTTTGCGGTATATAGAATTTCTATGAAGCTGTTGTACGTCTGTTGAAGTTTGGCCATCTCCAATTCCCCATTTGTGAAAAGTAACTTTGCAGTAATTAAGGGCTTGTCTGTTATCGAAACAAAATTTCTCAGAAACTGTCTTTTTATATTTTTAAATACATACACTCGTACGT
Organism: Macrobrachium rosenbergii; assembly: GCF_040412425.1. Lineage (NCBI taxonomy): Eukaryota > Metazoa > Arthropoda > Malacostraca > Decapoda > Palaemonidae > Macrobrachium > Macrobrachium rosenbergii. The sequence continues at coordinate 23,629,416 of NC_089750.1, forward strand.
CTGCCTGCATATATCGCTACTTCTAACAGTGGAATTTCATTGCCCTGAGGTCATTATTCACGTGTGACTGACTGTGATGCATGCAGTTTTATAGTTCGGTGATTTAAATGGAGTAGTTTTTCAGGTAGCAGAATAACTTGCATTCCAAGTATGCAGTTTAATAGAACTACGAACCAAAATGTCATCCATCCGATTTCAGGAGTGGAATAATATATGTTATTCACTCGTTGGTAAGCTATGCTTTATTATTATTATTATTATTATTATTATTATTATTATTATTATTATTATTATTATTATTATTAATGTCTTCATCATTTTATGGTAGTTGTTAGTTTCATAGACCCAGATAATTTACCATGTTAGATTTTATGATGGCCCAAAATGTTTCATTTTTCATTTTTTCCTACTTATGGCGTTGGAATGAAAGACTTGTGATCCCTTTGACCGTGTGATTGACTTCATACCTTTTAAGGTCTAATGGAGAAATCGTAAGGCTTGATGGGCTTCGATGCTGACATACCTCTATGGTTAAAGACATTTTTCAATTTCCCCGTCCTCTTCTTCGTACGCTTCGTCCCATCATACGTCTTCTTCTCATCATCATCTTCTTCTTCTTCTTCTTCTTCTTCTTCTTCTTCTTCTTCTTCTTCTTCTTCATGCCTAATTTTGGGCCGGTTGGCTGTGTGCCTTGAAGGGCATTTTAAAAAAGAAAAGACGCGTGACTAAGAAGGGAACACTGAGACCCTTTTCGGGACCACAATGCAGTTAAGCCAGAACTCCTTTGAGGTCTTTGAGTGTGGTTATGGATTTGCTGTATTTTGAATATCGCTTTTTATCAGAGCCCTTATGTCAGGGACCAGATGTTAAGAAGATTAGAATCTCTCTCTCTCTCTCTCTCTCTCTCTCTCTCTCTCTCTCTCTCTCTCTCTCTCTCTCTCTGCAAAACTTGTTCGTTGTTAAAAGGACGACCAGGAAGAATCTTGAACTCTCTGATCACTAACGAGATTTAATTTGGCAGAATTTCCTCGCTTCATGTCAGTTACGATAAGTGTATTCGAAGCATGTCTGAAGCATCGTCATTTCCATTTTTTACTTTCTTTATGGCCTCTTCGGAGAAGGAGTTAATGAAAGCAGGGCCTTTTTGATTCGCCATCTCATTTGGATTGGGGTTATTGTATCGCCTCTGATAACGGAAATATTATTTTTATCATATTCTTAAAAGTGATCTTAATAGTGGTAATAGTATTGATAACGTTGACCTGAATATTGAATCCATATGGAAATAAGCTGTCGAAATGCAGTTTATTTACTTCCATAGTAGATATTGAACCTAAAAACATACAGTTCTAGTTTTCTTTTCTAGTTATGAATTAAACACGTCCATATTAATAGAACTTCATAGCATTTTTTTTTTTTTTTTTTTTCATTTTTTATCATCTTAGCAGTAGCAGTAGTTGTTACCGTGGAAGTAATTTCTGCTTTGTATGTAGAAACTTAACGAACGCCAAAGTACTTACTTCTCTTTCGAAACTGGACACGGGGCCGATTTTTTGTTGAAAGGGGAATTTGATTATGCTATACGGACCCAAAAAACAGTAGAATCTCAAAGAAAAATCAGAGATTAATAAAGAACGTGTAAACGCTCTTTAGATTTTTGTGTGATGTTGGGTGGAAATATCGAATTACTTGCCCTTTCACGTGCTGAGGTGAACATTCTTATTTTGTTGTTTGCGATGTCTTACTGACCTGTTTATACACGAAATGTTTAAATAAACATAATCGTCTTTATGTTCATTCAAGAGGAACACTCGTATGCACAATATTGTGTGAAGTTATTCATGCAGGCAACGGCTTGATAACCTGGCTTTGGCATAGGGAACATCATAAAGGTCCTCTTTCTTTCAAGGCAAACGTTATGCTATCTTTCAAAAGGTAAATTTGAATTTCAAAATTCTTTGAAAATATAGGAATATATCGGCATAATTCTCTCATTATTGACCTTAGAATTGGATTGTGTTTTGGACCATTGTATATCACTCACGTTTCAATACCTGATGTAGGCAAATGAGCGTGTCTTTACGACGCTCTAAATGCTGTCTGTAGCACTAATGCTAACTGGAGTAGTGAATTGTTTTGTTACTATGGAACCTCCTTTTTATAAGCTCTCAGTATCTCCCGTGACGAAGTACAGCTTACTAATTGTGCTTCAAATTAAGTCTTAACATTTCCCCTGTCTTTTCTGTCGACAATAATAATACTTTAAATTGCTGGTCTCATAAATCGTCTGACATATTTACACAACGTTTCTTCAACAATCATCTGGAACATAGATCACATTCGTTTTTACACTGTGTGGCCATTGTGTAATCGAGAATCAGCTGTTCTGGTCATTCCACCTATTCCTCTCTTGAACTCTGGAATGCTTGCCTACTCATATATTACTCAAGCCGCCATGTTATTTATATATTTATTTCGATTCTTTCATTCACCTCCCTTGCGATCAGTTCCCCCACTCTCTTAGTCAGAGCCAGTTATATACTGTTATATATATATATATATTATATATATATATATATATATATATATATATATATATATATATATATATATATATATATGTGTGTGTGTGTGTGTGTGTGTGTGTGTGTGTGTCTGTCTGTCTGTTTGTCTGTATAATATTCTTAATATATTATTAATGTACTTAACAGGTCTTGTCAGACCGTCCGGTAATCAAATAATTTGTTGTCCAATTTTATAACTCTTTTAGGCATTCAGCCTACGCCCTGCTCCGCTATTATTTAATGCTCTTTATTTTTTATTTATATCGAAATCTTACCGGATTTTTAAGACTATTAAAATATTATTCTTCACGAATGTCGAATTATTCTCTCTCTCTCTCTCTCTCTCTCTCTCTCTCTCTCTCTCTCTCTCTCTCTCTCTCTCTCTCTCTCATGATGCGGTGCAGAGGATGCATCGTATATTATTTCAAGAGAAGAAAAATCTTTAATGTAAGGAATAGGATACAACTCTTTATGATAGCATTCTTGTGTGCTGTAAGCTACTCGACATTTTGCTGCCTCATCCACCATAAGGTTGGCGTTTTAAAAATCCTTATACTTTGTAAGTCAAGTATGCAGCGTTTTAGACAAGCATGTTAACAAAATGCTTTTGTTTGGTCCCAAAATGCCATCTTTGTGTTAGGTGAAGAATGTAGCAATTCCTTCTTATTTCGTGTTGTGTGTTGTCTTGGATATTATCATTACAAAAGGCCTTTGTGGAGCGCAGAAGGATATTTTTCTGCCTGTTTATTTTTCCTTTTCTGCCGCTTATCATCGATGGTCAGAATTTTATGCAGGATTCTTTTAGAGTTGGCCATGTTTATTCCTTCAATTTTTTTTATTCATTTATTATTTTGATTATTTCTGATTTATTAGTGTTTTTCAAGGTTAATTGGTGTATTGATTATTTCTTTATATTCGCATGCACGCACCTTTCCTTATAATTGTTTTTTATCTCTAGCATGAAATAAACTTCTATTGTTGAACATAAAATAAGGTTAACTTCTCCAGACTTGTCTAAGCTTTCTTTTTTAACAACCCATATTTTGATATTGTGACTTTTGCTCATTATAAATTTAAGGTTTTTAAGACATGTTCATACATTTATGTTAGAATATCAGTAAATAAAATGGGAACATTGTCTCAGAAATTTAGTCCGTAAACATTGCAAATGTAACCCGAACTGCAAAAGTTGAATGAGAAAGAGAACAGATTAAATTCCAGGTTTTAGTCTTAAACTTCCTACAGGTTGAGGGCGCACAGTAAAACTTGGAAATTAGCAGGGTTGCATCTAAATATATCAGAAATAAAACATTTGGAGTTTTTTTGTGAAGCACATAAACGTAACTGCTTTCAATATATTTATATTTTGGCGTTAACAGGTTGACTGAGAATAATGATTTTATGATAAGACTAAAATAAAACACGAGCTAAAACTAAAGTTCATTTAATAACTGGTATAAGAAGTAAATTCTTTCATGATGAAGCCGAGGAAAAACGTGGATCTTTTCTGTGAAAAATATGAGAACTGAACAACAGCTAGCTTTCTTGTCACATAACGTAGAGTCTATGTAAAATTCAGGTTTCTAGGGAGGAATCTGCAGTGAGAAATTTGTCATTCGTTTAATCCTTATTAGAAGTAAAACGATAAGAGGTAAAAATTAATGACTTGTACATGTTAAATACATTTTGAAGGACGAAACTGACTGAAATGAAAAGGTATAAAACAAATTTCTGTGCTAATGAACCCTTTTTGATAAATGTTTTAAGAAATGAAGCCCCAGTTTAAGGTGCAGCCTTATAGTGTCTCGTGGTGTACGTCTGTAAGTTAGTATGTGCATGGGATGAAGCAAAAAGAGAGAAAAAAGTTGGTTTGCGAGTTCAGTTGTGGTTTTATTATCATCCTGGAACTCTTATAAAAAGCCGTCAGGCGGCTTAGGACAGATAGGGAGGACGTCCCGAGCAGCTGATGACACCGCCAGGCAAAAGACCTTCTAGGGCAGACACACGCTCATACGCACTCACACACGTAACACTCGGCTTCGGATCTTTCTCCCGTCCTCGTTTGAGGGTCCAGTGACCACCGCCACCCTTCCACTTTGTTATTTTCTTCATGTCTTGTTACCCAGTACGTTCTTATTTACCAATTTATGTTAACCTCTGGCTCAGAAATCTTGTTTTGACTCTTCATACCTTCTGGGATTACGTCGATTTGTACATTTAAAAATTTAATTGTTCTTTTCATCAGTTACTTCAGTTTAGCCGTAATGAATAATATATATATATATATATATATATATATATATATATATATATATATATATATATATATATATATATATATTCTGTATTATTGTTTTTACTGTGTAAGGTTGTTCTATCCACCTGCGGACTAAATGAATACTAAGCAAGCTTTAATGACTTTGCATTCATGATAATTGCAATGCTGATAAATTTGCGGTATCGTACTTACAACCCCGTTGAAATTCCCCAAAAGAACCAGTTATTCAAACCATACTTTCGTATTTTTGTTTAAGGAGGAATTCCTTATTGTTATGACATCGTTGATTCATAATTAGTGCGTGTCTTTACTTTTTTGCAAAGGAAATTTATTTCTTGTTAAAAAGAATAATGAAATAGACACCACAGTATTTAGATTTGAAAACGCAGTACTTTACAGCTTTGAAAAGAAATCGCTTATGTATAACGTGAATTGAAAACGAATTACCAGAGTATAAGATTTAAAATTAGGCGCATTCCTCTAATGAAAACTAAAAATTATTTGTATTCAAGCGTGCATGGTAGGTTTTGTTTGTTAAAAGTTTACAAGCTCGAAAAATGAGTACCATAATTACGTGATATACAGTATGAGCTTGGAATTTTTGTATTTTACTTTTTGCCTGTTTATCGTATATATATATATATATATATATATATATATATATATATATATATATATATATATATATATATATATATATATATTAATATATATATTAATATATATAATATATATATATATATAATATATATATATATATATATATATATATATATATATATATATATATATATATATATATATATATATATGAAGGGTTTGTTGTAAATGAAATAAAAATTGTCTATCGTGAAATTTATTTCTAAGATGTTGCATGAACTTTATTATTTATATATATATATATATATATATATATATATATATATATATATATATATATATATATATATATATATATATATATACAGTATATATATATATATATATATATATATATATATATATATATATATATATATATATATATATATATGAAGGGTTTGTTGTAAATTAAATAAAAATTGTCTATCGTGAAATTTATTTCTAAGATGTTGCATGAACTTATTTTCGGTAATCTGGATTTATGATAACAAAATTTGAATTAGATTTCAGTTATACCCAGAATTTAAAAGATTTTGTTGTATATTTAGCAAAAGTTTATCAACCTTTTATATTAACTTGTACTGACATTTTTGTGACAAAAAAAAAAAAAGCGCGCAGTGTCTCCTCTTCCTAGCAGATACAATGGTATCAGTTCACGCTTGCAAGCATTTTCTTTTTTTCTTCTTCTTCTTCTTAGTTGAGAACGATCGTGCGTAGCCAGTTGAGTTCGCTCATTTTCTGCATTTTAAAAGCATTTCATAAGAGCTTGGTTATTTTTAGTTTAGTCGAGAGAAAACGAGCCTTAGATTGGCGTTCCAGTGACAAACGTCCGAACTCTTGTGCATTGACTGGCAGAGAGGCGTTTAGCTCGCTTGGTTGGTTGAGTAAATGGCTCCTTACTTGTGCCATTTATTCGATATTTACGATGACACGCGAGGCGGAAGTATGTCTTTAGGTAAACTTTTATCGTATGAAATAACTAACCCCTCGGGAAATATAGGGAGGTTTAAAACAGCACGGATTCTTTTGACATTTCTGTCCTTTGATTTGCCAGCGACTTTTTGATAGTCAGAATTGGATCCTTAGCTTTGAGGTTATTTACTGTTTTACATTTTCATGCATTAGTGAACCGAGTCTCTCTCTCTCTCTCTCTCTCTCTCTCTCTCTCTCTCTCTCTCTCTCTCTCTCTCTCTCTCTCTCTCTCTCTCTCTCGCAGGTATTACACTGCTCTCACTGTGGCCTCCCGGCTACGGGTGCACTTTACCATTGACTAAGGCTATTGATTCCTCTTTCTTATAATTTTGTTGGATTTACTGAGCACGAATTTACTCGCTGGAGAAACGCCCATAGTATCTGAATGGGCGATTGTCTCGTTCAGAAATATAATCTTGTAGTGTCATAATATTTTTGTCTGAGAAGTACTCGTTTATTTTTAATTTAGGAATCATTATAGCTACATTTTACTTGCATGTTGTACAATTTTGTTGTCTTCTCTATTTTGATGTATTTCACTGAGCACCAGTTTAATTGAATAGCACTAAGCAGTAAACATGAGATTTTGTGTTCGCGTAATTACTTATTACGTCTTCATATGTGTGATAAGTTAACTCAAACCTCATTTTTCGCAGACTTGTCTTTAATTAGATCCAAGAATTATGTCTCAGTCAAAGTATCTTAATCAGCAAAACATTGTCAGTTCCTACGGGATGCTGTGATTGGCAACGCTTACTGTAAAAAGACTATTTTTTAAGAATAAAAAATTGTCTAAATTAACAGCATTTTCGACTGTTTGCAGATAGACATTGAAGTAAAGGTAACTTTTCAGTGACACCTTTCCAGATAGAATAAAATAAGCTCTTCGGCTTTTATCCTCACCATTATTTAGAGCTCATTGTTTGTCCTGTTTTGTCTTGATATTTTTAAACCTCCCCTCTCTCTCTCTCTCTCTCTCTCTCTCTCTCTCTCTCTCTCTCTCTCTCTCTCTCTCTCTCTCTCTCTCTCTGTTTGTTTGAAAGTTATAATAATATGAACATTGATGATGACGGTTTTGGTGGTAATAGGATCCTATTTTAAGATAGCTGAGGTTTGAGGTGAAATTTTCTTTTTCAAGGAAGTTTTTAACAGAAGACTGCCCAAATGACTGGTACTTGTAGAAGTCCGTTAATCTTTTTAGCGACATGAACCTTGTTAACGAAGCCAACACCTCCAGAATTTCAATTCACGTAGATGAGACTCCGGATACCATAGCAGCTAATGTTTTTACCTTTTTTTAAACAGGGTATCTACCTCTCTAGCTGTGCCCCTATTATAATCTTTTTTTTTCTCTCTCTCTCTCGTTTACATATATTTTCTCACTGCTTTCCTTCCAGTGTTTACTGACTCTTGCCTTTTTACTTTCTCTCTTCTGTTTTATCCTCTGAACTGGATTCCCTGTCCCAGTGTTCGGACGAGGACAGACGAAATGGACTCATTCCCTAAAAACGCAGAATGCCTATGTTAACCTTAGCTGTGACTTGGGTGCACAGCTGTAAGTCGACTGTTGTTTGTCGTAAAAAGGTGAGAGAGAGAGAGAGAGAGAGAGAGAGAGAGAGAGAGAGAGAGAGAGAGAGAGAGAAAGACACTTGACATGAATGTTCAGTACTCTATCAAAATGTTAAGCACCAAAACGATAGGGCCTCGATGAGGTACGCCTCACCTCACATGAGTGGAACTGTTCTTAAAATTTTTAACTCTCTCTCTCTCTCTCTCTCTCTCTCTCTCTCTCTCTCTCTCTCTCTCTCGTCGCATGTTTTCAGGTTTTCATCTTTTTGTCCATTGTCAATTTTATTCTCTTAGCGTTACTTTGTTTCCTTTAACTTTCTCCTCCCCATCCTTCCCTTCTTTTATTTAAAATGGGCACACATTTATATGAAACAAGTTTAGAATTGTATATTTAAAAGGTTCATAATTTGAAGATAGAAGATAGAGAGGAGAAATAAAAGGCCTCCTGTTTTGTCTTACCACGTCCTTACTCTTCCTCAGTAACTTGTGTTTTTATACTATTGTTCTTAAATGTAGAGCACACTTCCTTAGTACCGCAATTAGAGCACTTTCTCCCTTTATTAACTTGGCTTAATGTTTTTAAGGAGAGAGGAGAGGCCTTTATCAATAGGTGCCATTGTAGTTACCGCATTTATTTTTGTGTATCTTTTTGTTTTGTTTTGTTTTTTCTTTGGAGAAGTAATTGGTACTCAGGAGTCGATGCCATTTCCCACAAATGTGCGAGTCCTTGTAAGTACATACACACACACAAATTATATATATACAGTATATATAAATATATATATACAGATATATATATATATATATATATATATATATATATATATATATATATATATATATATATATATATATATATAATGTGTTTGTATGTGCTTAACTCAAGGACTCGCACACTTGTGAGAAATGGTATCGACTCCTGAGTACCAATATATATATATATATATATATATATATATATATATATATATATATATATATATATATATATATATATATATAAATGTGTGTGTATATGTATATATATATATATATATATATATATATATATATATATGTGTGTGTGTGTGTGTGTTATATGTACAGTCTCACTGTGTGTTTTGTGTTTGTTGATTATATATATAGTCTCACTATACTTTTTGTTTGTTGATATATATATATATATATATATATATATATATATATATATTAAAATGCTTATTGAATCTTATACAGTATTATACATGAATAACAGAAGTAGCTTAGTAGTGGTGAACTTTATAGAGGCCTTTTTGTGTGGAACCCATTTTACCCGGAAATTTTGAAAAAGGCGTATTTCATCATTACTACGTAAAATTGCACGCTGTGTTTTGATTGAGTGAGGATTCCCGGTTAACACGCCTTCTGTAGGCAGAGCAAAGGTTTCGGTCTTATCAACGGGATTGCTTCAGAACCTGGATGATCCTCATAATCGAAATGCGGAAGTTTGATTACTCAAGCGATTTGTTTCATTAGCCTGATAGGAAAGCGCCATTGTATGCGTTTTTGGATATCAGAATATGTATAAGTCAAACCGATTTCGGAAGAGTTTTGCAGTTTTTGAAGATTGGATATTAGCGAACCATAAAGAAATAGTTGAACTGCTGCCCCTGGTGAGGAATGAGCTCTTGAGCACATTGCTTAAAGGCACACCAAAGTGTGTAGAGGTATTCGGGAGAGGAGGAGGAGGAGGAGGAGGGTTATTGCAGAAGCCGAAGAGGCCCTCGACACTAGCTGCACCCATCAATTATAGGTGGCTGACGCCGGCTGGTGGTGGTGGAGGAGGGGGAGGAGGAACCAAAGGGGATGTTTTAATTATCATCTTCTCTTTTACTCTTTCTTGTTTTGCTCCCAGCTTTCAAACCTTTGTTCTTGTTCAGATTTTTTCCCGTTTGTTTGTTAATTTGCTTTCGTTGAAATCTTTTCTGACCAGTAGGGCGAAATCGTTATGGATTTATCTCACTTTCGGTTACTCACAGTTTATTCATTAGCTGCTTGTCTGTGGTAACTTTGCAATTTTATTTATAGTAAATTTTTATGAACTACTGATCGTAACGGTGATAATGACAGCGATGATAACAGTTCTAATACCTTGTACGTTAATGACAGTTTTCATAATCTTCCATATTTTTAATCTTCCTCACAATTCTGTAAAGTAGTTGCAAGAAAATTTATGGAACGAAAAGTTGATACGTCATGTAATGACGTTTCTGACTAAGATTTATACCACAGAGCTGTAATGTTTGAATCTGGCATTGCTATTGTTGTTGTTACCTCTTGGCAATTAGGCAGATTTGTATTATTCTTAATAAGAAAATAACTAGTTCTCGAGTTCATCCGGGAGCATACCTTTTAACATATTTGTATCCGAGTTAATTTTCATTATTTGCACTTTCTTTATATTTTTATTTTTATCTTTATTGTTGCCTACCATACTTTTCAATGGCTTTTTAAAGGTGTTCTTTAAGCTTTAATGGTGGCATGTAGCAAAAGACTGACAGGCGTCAAAATGCAAGTCAGTATCTGTTAGGCATTTTTTTGCGTACACCCTTCCAGTACATGAAGATTCAGACTTACAAGGTGTTTTATTGCGCTCATGCAAACAAACAAAGGCTTGTTCTTTTGTGTGCACTCACCGCTCTGTTTAACACGGTATGAGATTTACTCAGATGTTTTGAGTTCAGGTGTGAGGAAAACATTTAGGGCTGGATTGGGGTGGAGGTTGAGGAGGGGAGAGTATCGCGGCCCGTAGTTTGGGATTACAAGAAAAGAAGTAGGTTTGAAGAGGTTTCGGGTTTCGTAATTACTGACAAATTATTTTGACCAGTGAGTGGCCCATCTAATCGTTTACTGAATTTTGATACCTGTCTGGTATTGCATTTTTAAATCGAAGCAAATCAGATCTATTGGATGAGGAGGTGATTCATCGATTCTGGTGGAATAATGATTCATCAGATATTTAAATAAAAGTTGGGTTAGTTTGTAAAACAATGTATGATATCACTTTCGCTTACACCGTCTTTACATATATTTGGCATGTGTGAAATATGAATCCAAGAGTCAGTCATAGCAACGCAATTTCTTTTCTCATCAAATGGCTTCCCTCCCCCCTCCTTTGTAGTTTTCTTTGAAAGAAAACTATTGTGCCGGCTTTGTTTGTTCGTCCGCACTTTTTCTGTCCGCCCTCAGTTCTTAAAAACTACTGAGGCTAGAAGGATGTAAAGTGGTATGATGATCATCCACCCTCCAGTCATCAAACATACCAAATTGCAGCCCTCTAGCCTCAGTACTTTGTATTTTATTCAAGATCAAAATTAGCCATAATCGTGAGTCCGGCAACGATATAGGACAGGCCAATTCCGGGCGGTGGTTAAAGTTTCATGGGCCGCGGCTCATACAGCATTATACCGAGACCACCGAAAGATACTGTAGATCTATTTTCGGTGGCCTTGATTATAGCTGTACAGAAAACTCGATTGCGCCGAAGAAACTTCGGCGCATTTTTTACTTGTTTTTGTTAGAGGTTACCGCAGGACAGTGAATAATTGTTAATTAGTCTTTACCATTCAAAATCTGTACCATTCTTGCAAGGATTATATCTCTTTTCTGTTTATCGTTTTTCTATTTCGGTTTGTTCCATAAGGATGTTTACATGAATAATAATAGAAATAGAACGGCCCCTTTATAGAAAGTTATATCGTTTAAGCACACTGAACCTTATCCTAGTTTGTATCAGTTTTTTCATGGGAAGTAATGTCAACGTTTGAGAAGCTGGAATCTGCTGTTTCATTTTCCATATGTTCTGTCCATTTTTAACGCACCTCTTTTTTCCTTTCAGGTAAGCTGGATGTATTTCACTCTTGTCCCGTTTTCTAAACATTGGTATGGTGAGTAGTCGCCGCACATAGAGTTCTTCATGAGAGCGTTTATTAATATTTTGTATTACAAGATATATCGACAAACCGTTTCAAATTTCGTCAAGCTACAGTAACCCCCGATTAGTTTTTCTGATATTTGCTTGACATTTATTTAGTATAGATTTAAATAAGAATCAGAGTCTTGATTTTTTTATATATTTTTTTTATTGGGCTTTGTACACGCTGGATAAGGAGAGAAGGTATGGTCGTCATTCCAGCGACGATCACCCTCAAACCTGCTATCTTTTTCATATCGATTTGAACGTAGATGGGCTAACGGAAAGGTAAATTCCTAGTGCAGTCAAAGGAGATCGCCGTAAAGAATGAAGCTATCACTTACTCACCTGTGCAGGACTAAAAGCCCTCTGTTTCTTGCTCCCCTGCCCCTTGTCGCTACAAGACATAGCGGGGAGAGGGAAGACCCCTGATCGGTCCAACCCCCCATCCCTGCAGCCGGTTTGCCTTCCCTAGTTGTGGAGTCTTCATTGAAATCGGAAAATCGCTCTAGTGTGAAAAGAGCCCTAATGTTTTGTTGACATTCTTCTTGGCTGAGAGGCAGTGAGTTGGTCGAAAGCGGAAGTTTGTTCTCAGCTGTAAAAGCGCAGTTAACCGCTGATGACGGTTGGTTCATGATGTTGCCCTTTTCCACCTCAGGCGGGGTCACGGAGGTCGAGATGTTAAACCTTCGTGCGGTTGTTTTGGTCATCTTCTGAGTAGGTTTCCTCTCCATTTTTTCTAGCGTATGTAATTTGTTTCATTTTTAGAGTTTAGATTATTTTGGTGGATGTAGTAATTGTAAATTATCTGAACGTAAGTTAATGTAAATGAGGGTTTTAGGGTTAGTTGTATGGACTGTTAAGAAGAAATATTAAAGTTTGCTGTTGAGGAGAATTCAGTTTGTAAGTAGTAGGGGACGCTTTTAGTTATGCTATCTCATCCACAGCAGAGACTTGTATGAAGATTATCTGTGTATCCCCAGTTTGGGGGCATTACACTATAAGTTTTTGAAGGTCAGTTTTACACGTTGCTGTTGCAGTCATTGAGCTTAATAGAAATCGTATGCCCTGTTGCTACGGTCGTTTCAAAAACTGGCTCAGCATTTGATGTTCATATGTATTGCCTATTCCACGTAAAAAAAAAAAAAAAAAAATTATTAAAATGAACTCTGATTTCCCAAATCTGTAACTTTAGGCACACATTCGACTTTACGAAGATCGTCAGTGGTACGGGTGAACTAAATCTTCTTAGGAGTAGCTGTAAATAATTCCTAATTGGTGGGAATGATCTCAAACTCATCACAAATCATAGTAAAATGGAGAGTGTGGTAATTCACCCTCCTCCTCTCAACCTTTGGAGCAGGAGGTTCACCTCTCTCTCTCTCTCTCTCTCTCTCTCTCTCTCTCTCTCTCTCTCTCTCTCTCTCTCTCTCTCTCTCTCTCTCTCTCTCTCTCTTAATGTAGCAGTCAGTGTAATAGGTATGAAGGTTCTGAGATGAGAACCCCCCTAATCATATAAGTCCTCTGTTTCTTTGTATCCATTGGATGATGCGAGAGTTAAAATTACCCTTACGTCCCTAAAGTGCAGAAATGCAAAAATAATTATGATGGCTGACATTTGTATGACTTTGTATTCGGTGGATATAACCAAAGCGAAGCCGTTGGTGACAGTTACAGTTATCAAACGTAATTCCTCGTACTTATTTCTTCTCAGACACGCACGAAGTTCATCTCTTTCCTTTATTGTGACGTGAAATTAACAAAGGAATAATTGAACCTCTCTGGTGCGCTGCTCAGGAGCAAAATTAACGGGGCTTAGGGTGATTTTATCTCTTCAGATGTCTGTGATTTGCAATGGCAATCGACAGTTTCATCTGGAGTCTGTTCAGATGAGGTTTTACATCGTATCACGTACAAATCTTGTGATTCCCGTTTTCAGAATGCTCAGCGTTCACTTAATTTTAGCTATCTTTAGATAAAGCACCCAGAAGAAATTAGAAAAGTAGCCTGAATTACATTACCAGCAGCAAAGTGAATGTTGCCTTTTGTAATTCATATTTTCCTTCTTCTTTTTTTTTTTTTTTTTTTTTTTTTGAAACCACATATTATTGTCTTAATGTAGTCATAAGCTGTTTTATGAATAAGTTCTTGAAGTTCTGCTTTGTATGTTCTTCGTGATGTTCATTCTTGGTCATGCTCATCAGTCTGTAAAAGAGAACATATTTTCTTATCTCAGTTGATGAGACTTCACAGTTCTGAGTGAGGTTCCCGTTCAGCTTCTTAGTCACTTCTATCGGCTTTATTGTTATTAATATTTCTACTGTTTTTTTTTTATTATTATTTTAGTAATAGAATCCAATTTCTTGCGACGTTATTCAGTCATTCATCGTACATAAAAATAGCTCTAACTACCTCCGAACTTCTCACATCAATTGAATGAAAACACATTAGATGCATCTTAATGCGATCGTTCTACCAATATTACTTTGGAATAAGCGTGAGAATGTGTTCGTGAATGGCAAGGCCACTGGATAGAAACCTTTTGTCGTTGTATAATTCTATTTTTTACAGCAATTTTCCTAAGAACTTATCATTACAACGATGTATTATATTAGATAAGAGATTGTAGCATATTTCTTTTCTTTTATAACAAGTTAATCTTTCCGTATTTCGACAATAGTGTTGTGATTTGCTTGTTTGTGTGCGTCTGTGAGAGATAAAGAGAGAGATTTTCAAGGAGGTGGTAGCATTGCCTTCAGTTTCATATTCAAAGTTAGTTACTTAATAGGACAATGGTATAATCATAACCGAACACTTGGAAATGCCACCATCTATTGCAAGGAAATCTAGCACAACATTGAAATATGCATGCAAACGCTTATGTCTGTGAGCTAACTGTATTTTTGTTCTTAAATGTTTGGTTAAAAAAACGATATCCATTTTGAAACTAAGGTTTCCTTTTTAAAACTAAACTTGACATCAGGTTACGTTGACCTTCGCATAAACACTAAAATTATGAATCACAAAGAAAGACTACACGTCAGTGCTTCGTGGTAAATTGTGATCCAGGTGATGTCTTCCAAAGATGCATTTGTAGTACATCATCAGTTCTACATGTATATATCAGAAGATGACATTACCAAGTGTTCGGTTATGATTATGCCATTATCCTGTTAAGTAACTAACTTTGAATGTGAAATTAAAGGCAATGCTACCACTTCTTGAAAACCGTTTATAGATATAAACAGATTCTCTCTCTCTCTCTCTCTCTCTCTCTCTCTCTCTCTCTCTCTCTCTCTCTCTCATATACACATAAATACACACGCACAAATATATATATATGTGTGTTTGTGTGTGTGAGAGAGAGACAGAGAGAGAATTTGTTTATGTCCATAAATGAAGCGTCACGCAAAATTATGATTTAGGATAGCATGAATCCCGTTTAGATGAGAAGAAAATTATTATCCAAGGTCATTTTCAAGTAATTTGGTTTTGAGGCACTGATCCTGACAGTGCCTTCATATACGCTGGCTGCAGTTGCATAAAGAACCTTCGTTGGGTAAGATCTGTGTTATTGCTCTGCAAGGTCTTGGACGTGTAGTTACCTCGGGTGATTAAACAGTCATTTGACGTCACAATAAGCTCCCATTGTTTCATTGTTTTTGCATGTTAGATCTCAGTATTATCTTGTAATGATACTGATAAAATGCTTCGCGGTGAATCTCTCTCTCTCTCTCTCTCTCTCTCTCTCTCTCTCTCTCTCTCTCTCTCTCTCTCTCTCTCTCTCTCTCTTTTAAGAACTGTATGTAAGCATGAAGGTTGAAGAGATTGGTCTTTTATTTGGTGACGGAAGAGTCCGTCATTTTCATGAAAATTAGATGTAACCATATTAGATTGCTATTCGAGAGTAGCAATGGTTACAGGAGTTTAAATGGTTCCAATTGTAATGAAAGTACAACATGATTTTTCATAATTTTTATGTATAATATTCAGTCTGATTATTCATAATCTAAGAATTTCTTCGCTCTCTACCGCTTCATTTTTTTTCCCTGTAGAGAACTAAATTTACACATCGTAACTCCACTTATGACTTAAAAATTGCGCTCATGTTTTAATACTTTTAGCTTATAGGTGTTAAATGTTGTCCTGTATGAAGATGTTATGCTTGACGTAAGGGAAGCGTCTAGATTTCTCTCTCTCTCTCTCTCTCTCTCTCTCTTTCTCTCTCTCTCTCTCTCATCTATGAATGTTTGATCCTGCTCAAATTTTCTCGTCATTTATAAAGTTCAAACATTCACTTTACCGTATGTGGCCTTCATTGAGGAGTGAAACTTCGGTATACAGATACAGTATTTCTTGTCTCAATTTGCAGTTACATGGCCTCATTATTCTTCATAAAAGATAAAATTAAGGTAGATATGAAAAACGTAATTTTAATAACGCCAATTCAACTTTGAGAATGCGTGAAAGAAAATGGAGGAATATTAGATAAAATAATTATGAATCCGTAGTATGACAACTTTGAGGACGTAGTGGTGTGTGTAAGTGCAAAATGAACGATTGGTCTTTTGTATGAGAATATTGCAGTGACTAGTCAGAAGAAAATCCTAATAAATCACTAAGAGGCGGACCTTTTAAACTGTTTTGTTCACTGCTGCTTTTTTAGCTCTTAAATTAATATATAAAAGAATGTTAAATTTATGGTAATTACACTTTATAGTCTAAGTATTTATTAGTTCATGAGACATCTAGGAAAAAGTTAATTTTTCCAGTTGTCAAGCTGTGCCGAGTTATTTTGTGTTTTACATCCAAGGGAGGCTGGGAAATCAGTGGAGATTTGAGGAAGACAAAGCACAGCAAAGACATGAGTGGCGGAATTTCAGAAGGCCTTTGCGTGACGCGGCGTTTAAGGCGATGATGATGCTTCTCTGTGTATAGATTTATTTCTTGACTGTGCATCATGATCTTCATTCCTACCATTTTTTACATTGGTGGTTTGTAGTTACATATGCTGATGTTTGTATTTCATACTCAACTTCATTTCGTTTACATTATCTTTAGTTGGAAGCTCTCAGAATATGTTTTCATCGCAGTTCCGTCTCGGAGAACAAATTGCTGCTGGAGATTTATTCCTTTTAAGGTCAGTCTTGTTGTAACTAAAAGATTTGAAGGGTTTCAAGGCTTTTCTTTTCTTCAATTTGGCGCACATTTACCTTCAAGGGTGAGAGATATGTTAGTGGAAATTGAAGAGTCATGATCAAGGTGATGATGTTTTATTTTGCATGTAATATTTTTGGAGAATGACTCGTGGGTTTTTTTTTCATACCTAGGTGTTTTTTTACATGTAAATTGGAGTAAGGAAATATATGCTTATCACTTCGTGTTTCTTTATTTTTTTGTTTGTGGATCGAGATTGATTTTTGCAATGAAAAGTCTGTATTATAGTGACCAGGATCCTCTTTTCCATTGCGCTTCTTTTGGATTTATAAAAAATTAACAAAACACTTTTTCTCGTAAAAGTAATCAGCTGCCTCTGTTTGAGTGCCGAGATGATAACAACCCGCCTTTATTCAGAACGCCCGTTAAATGATAAACCGTCTCTGTTGGCTTGCTCAAAAACCAACATTTTCAGGACGTGCAACAGGTAACAGGTTTCCGGTTAATGTCCAGAAAATAACAAAACCAAAGCAGTTGTGACGTGAGGAGACAAACAAAGAATTTCTGTTGAAGACTGAAATATATTGAAAGCTGTACTGGAAACTCTGAAAAGTAACTAACATTCTATATTTCTTGGTTGGGACGTCCGGAATGTAAAATACCTCTGTTGGATTGTCCAGAAAACAACAAACCACATCTTTTTTATGTTTTTTTTTATTGATATAAAAGGACTGCTATAAAAAATAATTTTTTTATAGATTGAAAACTCATTTTGAGTGATCTTCCGTGAATGAGAGAGCACCTCGTTAGCTTTACTTTATAATGCCTTCAAATGAAAGTTCTTTTACAATTTCCAACTACGGAGTTGGTTCCCATGGTCGTATTAAAAACTATGTAAGTTATCATTTAGTTCTGAAAATATATAACATTTAAATAACTATTTTTCGCTAAAATTTATAAAATGGAATACTTAAATCAACTGGAAATCTTTAATTTATAATAATGATTGCTTTCAGAAACCTTAATTTACATGTAACACAGTTAAGGTTACTAAATTCAGTTAAAATGATCTAAATATAGGTATTCTTTTATTATGCATACGAAGAAATTCCTGCTTCTGGTTTTCTCTTATTGCCTCGTAGCAACAAGTTCAAATGTAAATGAAGGCACCATCTGCATCGTTGACCTGTGGGTGGTCCATGTAGTTTTTGCTGCTCCATTCAAAGGGTTAAAGTTAAGTTCACCTGTTATTGTTAGACGGTTTTATTGTAGTTAGGGTTTGTGGGTGTCAGCTAATGAGGAAGAGGTCTGAGAAACTTAAAAGGATCGGAATGTGTCAGTCTACACTTAATTCAAAGTACTTTGATTTTACGTCGTATTAGTAAATGCATGATAATACTGATTGGTAGTGAACGGTTTATATATAAGTATTTCTAAGTCTCGAAATTTAATGTTCTTAGGTTATTTCAGAATTGTATATCTATAACTAACCCTCAAACAAAAAGTTGTTCTCATTTAAAGTGATGTACTTCTTTGAAGATGTAGAATTGTAACTTACGTCTTGGAAAGTAAAAATTAATGGCTGATGAAAACTGATAAATTTGAAAGAGGTCACGTGTAAAGAATAAGCGAAAATACCTCATGCAGGTGTGTCTTTTGTTGGAATAGGCATGCAGGTGTTGGGAACCACCCCGCCGCCTTGTGCTGATAGACCAGAGCAGGTGGGCGACAGGTGGTTGGCATTTAGTCGTCTCTTCCTCATACCTGTCTGTATTGAAGATGTTGGTCTTGGTCGGGTGCTTTGAGGAATTCGTCTATCTTGTCTGTCCTTTGACGTCGAAACTTGTAATCATTTTTTTGTAGTAATCGGATACATATTGGAAGATGAGATTGCCTTTGTGGAGAGAGGAAGAAAAAATTATTTCTCTCTCGCTCCATCTCAAGACTGCACTCCTCTTACTTGCACCCAAAACATTGCCGTGCATTTCCGCCTTAGTTTTCATATGCCAAGTTCTGGTATTTACATGCACGGAACGTATTTCTGCATCGGTGAGCATAGCGAGTACGGTATATCCGGCTAACCTTAAAAGGAATGTTGATGAAATCACTAGGTACAATAGAAATGGTAATTTTTTTGTTTTGTTTTACTAACTAACGTTAAGATCGTGACTGGATAGACGTTTAATTTATTATTATTATTATTATTATTATTATTATTATTATTATTATTGTTGTTGTTAAAATACTAATTACCCTACTTAGATCATTATATGTAGGCATTGAAGTTACTCAGCCAAATGATAAGTTGTTTCAGACTGTTAGAATTAACGATGACAGTTCTGTGGTTGTGTGCGTGATTACGAAGATGTCTGTACATTATATGAAGTATAAGGGACAACGTCAGGCCGTCCTGTGAAGTAAATACCTTCGACTCTTGAAACACAAATGGCTAAAGAAGTTAATTATGGAAAATTACTTGTAACTACTTACCTAAACGTATACGTCATTCGATATAGATATGTATGTAAGAAGACTGGTGATTCATAATGGGAATTACTCTGTGTAATATGTATAAGTAAATATCTACGGTTATATGGTATACTGCATACATATTTTTCAACACACCCAATTTTTTATATATATATATATATATATATATATATATATATATATATATATATATATATATATATATATATATATATATATATATATATATATATATATATATATATATATATATATAAATATAAATGCTTTTGCATGGGTGTATGTTCGTGCAAAAACAACAAAACACCCACAATATTTAGAACAATGACTTACCATTCTCTTCCACAAATTATTTATATATAACTGTAAAAAGACATATATATATATATATATATATATATATATATATATATATATATAAATATATATATTTATACATATTTATACAGTATATATATATATATGTATATATATATATATATATATATATATATATATATATATATATATATATATATGTATAATTTGTCTTTTACAGTTGTACCTAAATAGTGGAAGAGAATGGTAAGTCATTGTTCTCGTGGGTGTTTTGCTGTCTTGCACAAAGGGGTTTGGTTTTTAGGAGAAGCATACCTGATGTGCAGCAGTTACGTGGGTTTGCTCTGCTCTGGTCGCATAACAGGGGACAAAGTGTTGGTTAAGACCAGAAAAAGATAGAATATTCTTTTCCTGTGTTTTATCAGTATGGAAATCAGCGGCCATTGTTTCCATTGTAAAAGTTTCACACACGCACACGGAGAGAGAGAGAGAGAGAGAGAGAGCTCAAGTATTTCAACATAAACCTTTTATTGTAACTATACTGTTTATACTCAGCCATTATTATCCTGCGTAATTAGAGCGGCAAACTTCTTTCAATACTCCAGACATACTGATCCATTATTCAGTTAAGAGGTCACTTAATGTTGTCAGCAAGTTTAATCGTTGTTATAAACGAAATCACAGAGAAACTTTCGATGGTTTGAATAAATCTGTTGTATGATATGTATTACTAACATTTGTGTTCTCATATATGTTGTTGGTATTGTGATTTGCGCCAGAAATGCTGGCGAGACGATGTATAGGAAAAGCTCCGGCACTATCTCCCTGTGAGAACGTCGACTTAATAGTGAGTGGTTCAGACTTAGCCAAGGCGGCTCTCGCTTTACCAAAGATTCATATGAAAAATCTCTTGGTAATTGGTCGTGCAAGTGAGCAGTGAATAATTTTTATGCGTGGGACTTGATTAGAATGATGATTTATTATTCGTGTATTTAGTTTCCCTCATCCTGCAACTGAGAAGTCGAGCCAGTTGCACTTCGACAAGTACAGTACGTACTGTTATGTCGATTCGGTGACGTAGTTCGTGTAAAATTACTCCTATTAAAACTTCCATAAAGCTAATTGTCATTTAGATTTTACATAATTAGTTTATCATTTCGGTGTTTGTGACTGTAACTGGAAAAAAAATTCGCAATTTCACAAAAATAAAACAGTTAAGGTTAGAATTTTTCGTCTGGGACTAATTTTGATTACTTATACTTCATGTATAAGGTCTCATAAAATAGGTTTTCTTTCAGAGGAAATATAGTTATTCCTCACGCGGTACACTGTAGGGATTACTTAAGGTTCTTTGCAACGTCCCTTCGGCCCCTAGCTGCAACCTCCTTCATTCCTTTGACTGTACCTCCGTTCATATTATCTTTTCTCCACCTAACAATTGTTTCATAGTGCAACTGCGAGGTTTTCCTCCTGTTACACGTTTCAAACATCTTTTACTTTCAATTTCCATTTCAGCGCTGAATGAACCCATAGGTCCCAGGGCTTGGGGTTTGGCCTAAATTTTATATTCCATTCCATTATAGTCATTTGTCTTTTTCATCTTAACAATCTCTCTCTCTCTCTCTCTCTCTCTCTCTCTCTCTCTCTCTCTCTCTCTCTCTCTCTCTCTCTCTCTCTCTCTCTCGTGGTTAACGTCTTGGTATACTGATTTCACTCATGCATTATACCCATGCTGTTACCAAATATTTTACTAATGTACGATACTTTATGTGCATGAATTATAGTATTGCTTTGAAATTAATTTGTAAACTACTTACTGTAGGATTGTTATTGCCGTAGTGATAATAATAGTGCTATTATTATACACAGCGACAGTTTATATATAAACGTAAATGTTCCCTGTACAGATTTTTCTTAGAATTGTTAGGAAATGTCAAGAACCTAGAATCACAAAATAAAGAAGGATAACTGCAAAAGTAAGTGATAAGTAGTGTTGTTGACAGTGCTTTTTTAGTTTTTACTTTTTTACTTTTAGTCGAGCCTCATGCAGTTTTATTATTATTATTATTATTATTATTATTATTATTATTAGTAGTAGTAGTAGTAGTAGTAGTAGCAGTAGTAGTAGTAGTAGTAGTAGTAGTAGTAGTAGTAGTAGTAGTAGTAGTATGTGAAATCCTAGGTTGAGTTTCGTTTATAAACATCTTCAAGTTTCGCGTCAACCGTTTATCCGAGGAACAGCTGCATTTGCAATTATGCAAGCGACTTAACGGACGGATTTTAATATTTTCTAGGTTCTCCCTTCGTTGTTCGATAAGTACCTTCATCGTTTCTATCATAATTTTATTCATGAGAAGCCTAGATTACTCATTCAGCTTTTCTACCTAAATCATCTGTTTTGTGACCACTCCCAACCTAACTCATATCTACCGTGCATATTTTATGAAGCTTGTTCGAGGTTCACACATGTTGCTGCCTCTGGAATATTTAATAGGTTTTTGTAATGAGGAGCACCATGTTTGTAATAATAATAATAATTCAGACATTTGTAGTAAGTTACAAATACAGCTTTGGGGATTTTACTTTTCAAATGGATATGTTTAAAATACTAACAAAGCTATGGCGAGAGAGGATAGCTTTGCAACTATTAACTTTATGGAACGTCGACAAAATATTCTCGATGTCCTTTCCTTGGAGGTCTCTCTTGCATTGTTAACCATCGTGCATCCTGCACCTTGAGACTCACTTTCACTTTTAGTGTCGGACTTTCCCATAATAACTGCCGTCGAAGGAAAATTGACGCCTTCCTATCTCTCTCCCTCCTTTCCGCGACCTCCTGCCTGCCTTATCCCTCTACCCAGACATGGTCTTCTGTCCGTGGAAAATCCCTCCCTCTCCTTTTTTTTTTTTACTATAATTTTTCATCTACGTCTATACTTTGGCTAGGTTCTTCGCCCTAATATATATATATATATATATATATATATAATATATATATATATATATATATATATATATATATATATATATATATATATATATATCTGCATTTATTGTATTACTCTGCGCGACTGCAGTGATTTTTCGTAGAACTCTCTCCCTATCCTTACATCTCCCGAGAGAGTTTCACACGAAAAGAAAGAAAATGTAGAGATTACCGTCCGTTTCTTACTCACGCTTTAATTAATAGCCCGAAGTACTGTTTACGAATGGGTTTACCACATTGACTGGTGCTCTCTCTCTCTCTTTCTCTCTCGCGCTCGCGCGCGCGCGCATAAATAGACATGGCTTCTTTTTTATACTTCATGTTTTTGTTGTCGAAAGCCCGCTGTTGTGTGAAGTTTTTATGTAAAAAAAAAACACAACTGAAAAAGACAGTGATGATTGCTAGACTGAGTAAACACTCATCTGTGACTACAAAAGGCGAATTGAGGTCTTATGATATCTGAATGTAGTTTTTTGAAGGGGGGCAAACATTCTTACAAATCCTTTTCACTCAGGCCTGTGTATGATTACAAAATAGATTTGCTGGTTTTCGACATAAGAAATTTTCATGCAAGAATAAATCTATAGTTGACCTAATAACGTTTTCGTTAAGCTCCGCCCAGTTCGTGGTGGGAATTGTTATGAAGCTCAGAGTTTGTTTTTTTGGTACTTCGTTGTTGCTACATTAAACCTGCCATAGGCTATTGCAAGCTCATGCAAAACGAGGAGCCCGAATGAAAAGTACAGAGCGCGCGGAAGGAAGAGTGAACTATTCATATGAAGGGTCTGAGGTATGCCTCTTTTTTTGTTTGCTGCCAGGTAGAAAGTGTAGAAGGCGTGTGCTTGCAGACCTGGTAGATGAACGGAATCGCCACATTCCGGATAAGTCTGACCATCGCAAGGCAAGCCGATGGTGGCCATGCCCTTGCTGGCCCAAGCGTCTAGGACGGGTCCTTTGTGACCTTCCGCGAAACCGCCTCTTTCTCCTTCAGGTCGTCCTCCATTAGCTATGACCTTCGAAGTTATCTGCGTTGCCTTACACCTGTGGCTGACCCACAGACCCTCTGTCATTAAACCTTTCAAAATGAAATTGATTGTAGTATTCGGCGCTTTACGATTCGAACAAAAAATTCACTTTTCACTTGTGCGCGATGCATCCTTGGGAGTCGAAGAGTTGATTTTACATTTCAATTTTCATTGATTTATTTGCTATTCTCGGGAAAAAATTGCCATTTTTGAATGTTATTTCATATTGTACGTATTTAATATTGTTCACCATGCGGAAAGAGTTGAAACTTTGGAAATATGCTTATCTTAATCGTAAGTTACGGGCGGCTTTAAAGAACAAAGGCGACCACACTAGCGTAAGCCCAAATAAATCCACCGTCAACAGACTTAAGTGATGCTAGTAATAATGGCTGTTGATAGTTCTCCTTTCTTTCGAGTACCGTGGACATGTTAAATTGCTTGTAAATCATAATAATGATGTCATAAATTTTGGGACCTCTCTTGGTTAGAAAAAAAACAAGGATTGCAGGTTACCAAAGATTAATTATTAGTAGCTTTCCTTTGTATTTTTCTTTTATCTCCTCCTTGCCTTCCCACGAGCATGTAAACCCCCTCCGTATTCATGTGTCACTCCCAAGGGCGTGGTGTTCTTTCGTTCGAGCAAGTGTTGTACACGCCGGACTTTCACATTAGGTAATGAACATGTATTTTTTTCTTTTACATTTTCCATATATGAAAAGTTGTATTTATAACTTTCCGAAGGTTAATGTCATGACAGAACTTTCAAGCAATCATTCTTGTAGTGAGATTTTTCCAGTACTCGTATGTATAGCTACATTCTTATTCATTTCTTTTTTTTCTGGCGAGGTTTTCCTATAAACCCATTTGTTCAAGTGACAATCATTATTTTAGACTTTCACCGTTTTAATCTCAACACCTTGGCGACTCTCTTAATGACTGTCAGTCTCGGTGTCCGTCTTACTTTATATAATATTTCATGTGTTCGTTTATGCAATTTATCAGTGAACGTAACTCACATGATATGCATTACGGGTAAATGTCATTGCCTGAGTTGGGTTTAGAATGAGCTGTGCCATCGAAATTCAGCGACGTGGTGACTATAAAATTTGGGAGTTTCCTGGAACGAAAGGTTTAACATTGAATCTCCTTGTCTTGGATTCTATCCTCGCGCCAACCGACCGTACCGCTGCTGCTTTGGTCTTCTGTACATTGCCTTCGGGAAGGTCGCGGCAGCGGATTGGATTTGGGAAACAAAGAAACACCTGTGTTTTTGAGTTTGCCTTCATGTGGACGAGAGTGTGTGTATGTGGGTATTCGTGATTTGGGTTGAGCGTGCGCTCGTTTATTTGTACACTTCTCTAATGTCGATAATTTTGGTAAGGACAATAGTTGCTCCAGGAGTGAATGAAAAATTTCCATAGGACTGGCAAGATTTAAAAAAAAAAAAAAAAAAAAAAAGAGTTGAACAATAAGGGCAAGAATGGGAATTTAGGGGTAGAGAATTATCCTGCACAACAATGGAGACATTTCATATTAGTATTTTGCGATTAAGAAATATATTTTTTTTTATATTATTAATGTTCTGCTTGCATATCTTAGAGATTTCTTATACTTTATTTGAAGGAAACTGAAAGGGAGGGAGCCAGTGAAGACCTTGATAACAACTCTCGACTTTTAAGAATTTGTCAGAAACTGAATGCATTATGAATATATCTATAGGAAATATTACGGTAAGATTTTACATGAACATGTTTGCTTACATGTAACTTATCACACAAATAAGAAAGTTTGTACTCGTATTTGTGATATATTAGCAAGCATTAAGTATGAGTCATTGCAGTGATAGGGCGGTTTTCCGGATTCAGTAATTAAAGTGAAATTTCAGGACGGCTCATTTTGTTATGCATTCTCTCATGAGACTCACGTGGTGAGACAAAAATTCTCTTGCCATTAGTCATTCCTTTGCAGACCTCACCGTTTACCCCCAGAGGGGTCATACACAGACACACACACACACACACACTCTCTCTCTCTCTCTCTCTCTCTCTCTCTCTCTCTCTCTCTCTCTCTCTCTCTCTCTCTCCATTGGTGTTTTAGATCTTCTTGTTGCTGAAGGAGGTAAACTATCTATTTCCGCTAGTATGTGCATACACTGTTTATTGTCTTAAGCTTAACATTTACTGGCAATTTGGCGATAACTAAGTCATCAAGAAAAGATTTTTGGACACAACAGAATAGAAGTAGGGCATCTAACTCCCCGGAATGCAATCATCTTTAATCTTATTAAATATACTTTTGCTATAAAAAGTTTTCTTGTTAGATGATGTCCTTCTACTCAGTTGCGTTTTTCTATAAAATGCTTATATCTTCGAAGTTTCATTTTCATTTGCTGTTATTTACTCTGTTTAAATTTATCATCAGTGAGTAAAGATAAAACGATTTGTTTTCAGTTGCTAGGTTCTTTTTATTATTTCATTTATTTAAAGTATTCAGAGTATATGTATTCCCAATTATACTGTAGATTCTGATTTTTTGTCATATAAAGATTAAAATTTCGGCAAAAATGACTTTTAAACTAGTATTCTCTTAGGAATGCTCACCTTGTTTTTCTTTTATTGTTTTGGATGCAAGACTTTCGTAGGGTAAACTTCAAATGAAACTAAACTAAATCCAGTCTTACCCCATGAGTCATAGCAGACCACACTGGGAAGCCGCTGTTTTTAAGTGAGGGAAAACATGAATGAGTGAATAGCGCCAACAGCAATACACAAAAAGAGGAGTTGGAAATAATACGTCGTGTGGGAATTCAAGAATTTAATGGACGCTTCTTAACGTTGAGAGCTTCTTCTTAGCAGGACCAGTTCCCCACTGGACGGGTGGGTATCGTTCTCAGCTAGCACTCTGCTGGCCCCGCGTTTGATTCTCCGACCGGCCAATGAAGAATTGGAGGAATTTATTTCTGGTGATAGAAATTCATTTCTCGTTATAATGTGGTTCGGATTCCACAATAAGCTGTAGGTCCCGTTGCTAGAAAACCAATTGGTTCTTAGCCACGTAAAATAAATCTAATCCTTCGGGCCAGCCCTAGGAGAGCCGTTAATCAGCTCATTGGTTTGGTTAAACTAAGGTATACTTAACTTCTTATCAGGACCTGAGGGAAGGGTTGGGGGGGTGGGAGGGCGGTAAATCCTTGACCTTGGATAATAAATTTGCCATTGCCCTGACAGACGGGAGCGTAATCGTCACACCGAAAAAGCACAAATCGAAGATTTGAAAAACCTCTCTTCCACCTTCGCATCTTGGTCATTAATTATTTGCGACGAATTTGATAAATGCTTAAAAAACCTTTGTACTGAAAATAATAGATAAACATGTTATTACACTGTATAAATACTGATACAGAAGTAACTGATACCACATTTTCCATAGAGCGGCGGCTAATAAATGGTATTTTTTCGACATGAATACCTCCAGTAGCTAGTGTCAGTTTTGAGGGAAACCATGAACGAGTGAATAGCACCAGTAGCAGTGCAAAAAAAGAGGAGTTGGAAATAATACATCGTGTGGGAATTCACGACTTTGATGGACGCATCTTCACGCTGAGAGCCTCCTCTTACCAGGACGGGGGGAGCGGGGGGGCCGCAAATCCTTAACCTTGGATGATAAATTTGCCATTGCCAAGAGGGCTTGAAGACAAATCTCTTTCACCCTCGTATCTTGGTCATTAAAAAATATCCTTTAGTATTACTGAAAATACTAGATGAATATGTTATCTAAGCTGTATATAAATATTGATACAAGAGTAACTGATACCTCATTTTCCATAAAGCGCTAGTAATAAATGGTATTTTTTTCGAAGTGAATCCCTCCAATAGTTAGTGTCAGTTTTGCTAAGTCATAATTACGAACTAATAATAATAATAAACAGTATTATTGTGGTAATATAGCCATTTTTTAAAAAAATTATAGCATTATTATTATTATTATTATTATTATTATTATTATTATTATTAGTAGTAGTAGTAGTAGTAGTAGTAGTAGTAGTAGTAGCAGTAAATGTTGTTGTTGTAGAACATTTTTACCGATTACTTGGTGATATTCAGACTAGTGTATTTCATGTCTGGGCATGCCTAAAATATAGTTTTTCATTTTTCCTTGAACTGCATCGTGTGTGTGTGTGTGTGTGTGTCTCAGGAATGTCT
>NC_089750.1:23662552-23695052 GCF_040412425.1 Macrobrachium rosenbergii
AAAATGGAGTGTTTATATTTACACGTTCCTGTAAAAAATCATAGATTAACACTGATAAAAGATTTGATGTCCGGATTTAATATCGCAAATTGTTCTTATTCATTTTTATCTTCATATTTTTCTTTCATAGTTCTTGCATGCAAGCTGTGGATTATTTTGAAATTACCAGTTCTTTCTTTTTGGATTTATTGCACCACAGACCTAGAGATGGGTTGCCTACTGATTTGCCTGTAGCAGTATAATTATCTGTCGCCCACCGAGACAGATGATACAGCGCTTGTGTGCGTTAGAGAGAGAGAGAGAGAGAGAGAGAGAGAGAGAGAGAGAGAGAGAGAGAGAGAGAGAGAGAGCTACTTCTTAACTTTGTCACTTTCTTTTGGTGTGAGTTGAAGGTAATAATGATATATACTTATGCTCTTTCGAAATGAGTAATCGCTAAAAATAAAATAATTATAAAAAGGATATTTTTTTATTTAGTGTAAACTAAATAAATTAAACTGATATGTATTTGTAGGATGGTAATTGAACATGAAATTTTTATAGGTACTTTTGACTTTAGGACAACCATGCCCTTCAAGAAAATACTGGCTTTTATTTGGTATAAAATCAGTTAATGAACTGATTAACGATGATCAAATATTTTTAATTTTTACGCTTTTGAGTACGTTTTTGGAGGTTAGATCAGGTTTGTTTTACTTTAAATGTGGTGATCGTCTGTATTATTGTGTTGTTTAACAACATGATATTTGAATGCAATATTGTGTACATTTCTGTAGAATTATGAGAATGAATTGTTAATGCTTCTTTGAATGCCACAGCACAGACTGGTTGTTGGATTAATCATAACGTAAATTGTAAGTGTGTTTGCAGTAATCTTCCATCACCATTTGTAAAGTTACCATTTCCCATACTTTTATCATTGTATCAGTTTCAGAACCCAACGCCCCATTTTTCGTAATTTGTATAAATGTTAATGATGGAAATGCACTACCGTACTTGTGTTCAAATAGGATCCTCAACGATACTCAGACTAACAGATGAAATAATATTTAATTTATTTTTCCATGTTACCAAAGAACTTGAAATCAGTCAGTCAGTCACCTGTGAGTCTGAATATTATTCCGGAGCTTTTCTGCATGTATTTCTATTTACGTATAAAATTGTGCTGATTTAATGTAATTCAGTTTTATAATGATTTCAGTGATTACTTTTGTTAGAATTTCATAGTTTTACATTTATCGTTATTGAAATTTCAACTTACTTTTAGTTTTTCCTGTTTAAAATTTGAGATACTTTAAGGTATAAACGACTAAGACTTGATGATAAGATTTCGAAGAAACAAAGCTTAGAAAATTTTGTGCTACTGGAACAGATTTTTGAGAAGCGCTTCTCTTTGAGCATTGTGTAAAAGTTTTTAGTTGATCAAGGTGGCATCAGACCAGACTTTTCTGATGTTACAAGCTGATAAAACTTGTGAGATTCACCTGGGGAACTCGTTTTGCTTCTCTTGCTAGTTAGTAAGTCGCCCTGCGAACGTAAATGAATCTTATTCGCTGTTGTCCACTCGCTGGAAGCTGCTAACCTGGACTATCAAAAGGCAAAACCCTGTCAGGCTTGTTTGTGTATAAAATGGTCTGATTCTTTTTATAATGTGTCTCCTTAACATGTTAACGTGGAGGTTTTGGAATGATTCAGTGCCGTCACTCTATTCTGAACTTGAAAACAAACGTGAACAGAACGTTCATATATTGACTGATGGGGCTTACCGTCTGGGTCTACTTTGTCGGCTAGCTTCCAGGGATACAGTTCGAACTCCTCACTTCCAGTGCATGGCGTGGCACTGCTCCGTCCCTCCACCCTTTTCTCGTTCCTTCATCTGCCCCTCCTTCCACCCTCCGTCCCGTTTTAAATTCTGTCGTTGAAACCTGCCACCTATTAATCATTTGCGTACGTGTTCTTAATAGCTCCATCTGTGTTGTATTTGCCATGTCTAATTTCATGTGTCATTTTATACTGTAAGAGTATATGTGTGAGTGAAGCAAGTTTTATAAGTGTGTATATATGTATGTATATATATGTGTATATATATAAATATACTATATATATATATATATATATATATATATATATATATATATATATATATATATATATATATATATATATATATATAAAAATATATATAAATGGCATCGTGTTAATATAAAAATGGGATAAAATACGTTAAAACGAATATATATATATATATATATATATATATATATATATATATATATATATATATATATATATATGATAGTGGAAACCCTAATACAAGCAAATCAAACAATGGACAGACTGCATACGATTTGGAAATCAAATAGAATGAAATTGCATACGTAAGTAAGGTATAGTATACGTAGATTTAGTACCACCCATATTGCTATACGGGCATGAATCATGGTACGGCAGTGAAACTATATCTTGAATATTTGTTGCTTTTAGATTGAAACTTTGAAAAGAATATTAGGAGTCAGATGCAAGGTTAGGCTTACAAATGATGCCACGTGGAAGTTCCATATTAGTGCAGCAGATAACTGCATATTTCATAAGAATCGTTCAGATAGTGAAACAAGCATGAAATTTTGCACAAGTGCTCTTTAAAGTTCCTCTATCAGAAAGGGCGCTGGCCACGCAAAAAATTTAATATGGCGGCCAAATTCCAAGATGGCGGCCAGTATCGACAGATTTTGGCTAATTTTTCACTAGAATGGCATGTATTTGCTTCTAGCAATATGGTAAAGCTCTTCCATACTATTTCTTGTGAATATTATGTTTCTGTAGCTTCCCAGTACAGTTTACCTTTAAATATGGGGGCTATATGGCTGCCAAGAAAAGGTAGAAACAATAATTATAATGAGAAATAATGCCCGTTCAACAATTATCGTTTTAAGCATGGATCTTGGTTTCTGTGGTTTTAGATCCTAATGAGGCCATCTCTTTCGAATAACTCATCAATTTTGAAGGAAAATTAATAAATGTAAAAGAGTGTATGTCTGCACACAACCAGGGCACACTGGTGACATCACTGCTGTGTAACTCAGCATGGGGTTCAGTGCCAGCTAATCCAGCTTTACTAATCCTGTAGTCTTAGACTAGTAGTTGTAGTATAGTTTAGTTTAGTGTCCCAAATGCTTTCTAACAGCCCCAGACCAGCTATAGTTAGATAGCCGCACCTGAATAGACAGGATGTGCCAGCGCGGGAGAGCCGAGCCAAGGGTATGGGGGCTGTACATGATGGTTCATGTACTTACCCGGATGGTGTACAGATCACACGGGACTTAAATGGCACTGGATGAATGATCGGGCTAGGTGTAGGAGACCGAACCTAGTTGAATCCCATACAGGAATGTGTGCTTTGTTTAAGGTGGTAAAGGATAACCCCTCGGCCTTAATCAAAAGTGAAATCATGGCAGAATGTGATGCCAATCCAATATTGAGCAGTAGAAAAACAAACTGAGTTTGTGTTGTCTTTGTCAGAAGGACAAAAGAGGTGAGCACTTGACATCACCTCCAAGTCATCATGTCCTAGACCATGATGGGTACACAATGCTGGCAAGGAACATTCCATGTTCAGTGAAATTAATGAAATGCCACTGATAATGGATCCAGCAAGGCTGGATGAAGGTGATGGCATAGAGGCCACTCTCAGGAAAAAATGCAGCAAAATACCATGTGAACTGTCGTGTTGTTTAACAACACTAAACTGGACCGTGCAAGAAAGCGACAATCCAATGACCAGACCAGCAACACTGAGACTAGTCGTGCAAAACTGCGCCGAACCAGTCATGACAATGAAGTTTGCATTTTCTGTGAGAAAGTGGCACCTGCATCTGATCTCAGACAGGCTAGTACTAAGGGCCTTGACTTGAAATTGCGTGAATGTGCAGAGATACTTAGTGATGGCAAGCTCCTTGCTAAGTTGACTGGTGGGGATGTCATTGCACAGGAGTTTAAGTATCACCATGCCTGTCTTTGTGCCCTCTACAACAGAAAAGGTCCTACCTGAGGAGCCTTGAGAAAGACCAAAGGTAGCACTGAGTCAGAATCAGATGTGTATCCACTAGTTCTGTCAGAACTGATGACATACATTGTTGAAAACAACCTTTGTTCAGATGATCCAGTCACATTTCAGCTGGCAGATATTTGCCACCTCTACCAACAACGTCTGGAACAATTAGGTGTAGAGTCACCAAGTGTAAATTCCACGAGACTCAAAGACAAACTTCTGGCAGAAATTCCAGAACTTGAGGCTCATAAATCTGGCAGAGATGTATTACTTGCATTTCAAAAGGATGTGGGAAAAGCACTTGCTCAATCATCTGATCTTTCAGAGGCAGTTATCATTGCTAAAGCAGCAAATATTCTCAGAAAGTCTATACTTGATCATCAGTCACGGTTTGATGGCACATTTTCTGAGGCTTGTGTACGAAATTCTGTGCCTCCTCTCCTGCTCCAGTTTGTAGGGATGGTTGAGCATGGGGCTGACATCAAGTCACAGTTACGATTTGGAGCATCAAAGTCAGACCAGGCCATTGCACAGCTCATGCAGTTCAACTGCTACTCCCGATACAAAGAGGGAGCAACAACTCATAGACACTCCAAAGACAGAGAAACACCATTCCCAGTCTACATGGGACTCTCAGTCTATGCCAAAACCAGGAAGAGAAACCTGGTTGAAATGCTACATCAGTATGGCCTCAGTATCTCTTATGACAGAGTACTGGAGGTCTCTGCACAGTTAGGAGATGCCACAGTTAGCAAATATGTGGAGGAGGTGTGGTCTGTCCCCAGTACTGCGAAAAGGGTTGTTCACCACTGCAGTGATGGACAACATCGACCACAACCCATCTGCAACTACTGCCACTACCTCCTTCCATGGAACTAGCATCTCCATATTTCAGCACCCCACCAAGGAGAACACTGGACAGGAAAGACAGCAACTAAAGTTTGCACCTGAGAAAGTGAGGTCGGTGCCTGAATTGCCGGACACATTCACAAACATCTCACCAGCTTCCTTTCAAACAAAGAACCCTGTGCCACCAAACACTGCAATACCAAAGCCACCCACAGATATCTTGGGGCCACAGCTTGCACTGGAGTATCAGTGGCTAGACAAGGTCATAGTCACCCAGGAAATAGATGATGCAGTGAATCTGACGTGGTCAGCTCATCACGCTTCAATGAAGAGAAGCCCAGAATTTGAAGTAACCATAACTTCATTGCTTCCTCTCCTGCGTGATCAGGCTCATTCTGTTGCTACGATCAAACACGTGATGCAGAAAGTGCAGGATGTCACTGATTTTCTGAACCCTGGCCAGATACCCATAATCACAGCTGATCAGCCAATCTATGCCGTAGCAAAGCAGGTGCAGTGGCAGTGGCCTGATCAGTATGGCGAAGACAAGTATCTGGTAATGTTTGGTGGTCTGCACATTGAGATGGCAGCAATGACATCTCTTGGTACTCTTCTTCATGGCAGTGGTTGGACAGGAGCTCTGGTGAGGCAGGAGTTGCTTCATCTGGAACTGCAGAATCCTTCCTGTCAGCTGCAAGTGTAACCAGGACACGGCAGATGCACCAGGTTACAGCCTCTAGTTTGTACAAACTCCTGAGGACAGCATACACTGACTACTGTGCTGAGAAAGCAAACAACAATGAGCAGGCATTAGAGTTTGAGGAGTGGTGTGACCTTCGAAGACAGCAGAGTCCACAGTTCCACTTCTGGCACATGGTGTTGTCTATGGAACTTGTGATATTCCTACTGATCAGGTCCTTCCGTGAGGCCAATTTTGTCCTCTACTGCCAGGCATTGCATGAGCTGATACCCTACTTCTTTCCAACAATAATACAAACTATGCTCGTTGGCTGCCTATTCACCTCAGGGACATGCTTACCCTAGAGAGTTCACACCCAGAGTTGCACAAAGGAGTTCAAGGCTGGCAACTTTGTTGTGCACAAGACCAGTCGCCAGTTCTCAGCAATGGCTCTTGACCAAGCTCATGAGCAGACCAATGCCTTTATAAAGGCTGATGGCGGAGCCATTGGGCTGACTGAAGATCCGTCAGCACTCAGAAGATGGATGGTGGCTGGCCCAGAGATCATCCGCTTGGTGTCTGCATACGAAACAGAGAAGCGACTGAATTACAGATTGCTGTGCATGACCTGTGCAACTCTCTGGGCCAGGAGAAGGTGAATGGCATGCTCTTCTTCCATGCGTTCACAGGCTGTGATACAGTGTCAGCCTTTCGAGCAGGGCAAGAAGACCGCCTGGCAGACATGGAACATCTTTCCAGAGGCCTCCACTGTGTTCTCCAAACTGAGTCACTACCCTCTCAGAGTGGAAGAGAGTGACCTGAAGGTCCTGGAGAGGTTTGTCATACTTATGTATGAAAGATCCAGCACTGCTGGCACTGTGGATGAGGCTACACTTGATATGTTTGCCAGAAAACAAAGGGCATATGAGGCCATTCCACCAACCAGGAGCTCTCCTCCAACACACCAAGCGTGCTGCGTACCAGGCTGGTTGTGTGTGGGGCAGGCCACCCAGTGTCAGCCACAGCCAGAGAACCCTGCTGAGTGGGGATGGCAAAAGTCTGGTGAAGCATGGCAAGTCCTCTGGACAACCAACTCGCCCTTAGCCAAGAGTTGCCAACAGCTTACCAAATGTGGATGCAAAGCAGGCTGTCGGAAAGGTGCAAGTGCTTTACAAGCTGGGTCTTCCCTGCACAGCTCTGTGCACTTGCAAATGTGAAGTCTAGATAAATATTGCCCTCTCTTCAGTAGATAATCTAGCTTGAGCATCCAACGTGTCATGCTATGCCTACCTTCTTATCCTCGAATTTTTCAAAGGTGTAGGTTGAGAAACCTATACATAGATTGGTTGCGTTTAGTCCGTATTTCTCTTCTTTTCTTTTTATGGTTACAGTCTTAGACACAATGTTGTATGTGACCATACCATTACTATTTCAGTTGAAAATAGCATATTAGTTAAACTGTCTGATCACATGAATATACCATTAAATAAAAACAGTTGGTCTCTATGTCTGCTAGCGCTGTGGATAGAAAAAAAACTTTTATGGCAACCATTTTGTACGCCATCTTGGTTTACAATTCATTTAGTAAGGGTTTTCAATAAAATGTGTGGTATGGAACATTTTTATAACCTAAAAGTCGAGGTTTAAAAAAAAAAAACTGGCATATTCCATCCAATAGATGCTCCCAAACCAGTGAATCTCAACATAGATGGCGGCCATTTTGAAAAATAGCCGCCATCTTGGATTTTCAGGTGGCCAGCGCCCTTTTCTAAGAGAGCGTAGTCTTAGGAATGTTTGTGCCAAATTTCATGCTTGTTTCACTATCTGAACGATTTTTACAGCAATCTGCTGCACTATATCTGGATGGAGATGGCTTGGACATGACCTTCGCACAGCCCTTGGGAGAATTGTACACGAAAGTGTCAGCTGGGCTTCGTAGGACACCAGAAGTTGGAAGACCCAGACCTACTTGAATGAGAATTATGGGGTAAGGACGCTGAGGAAGATGAGTGGAAATTATTGGAAGATTAAATGCAAGAAAGAGGTAAGTGGCGGAATTTCACAGAGGCCGTTTGCGTCACGTGGCGTCAGAGAAATTAATGTTTTATATATATATATATATATATATATATATATATATATATATATATATATATATATATATATATATACATATATATATCACGCATCTGGTAAAAGTATCAGTAGATTCTATATATATATATATATATATATATATATATATATATATATATATATATATATATATATATATATATATATCACAATTACCTACTATTAGCATTTTTTCATTTGAATATTCTATTGGACTAGATGTTTTCTTATCTATACATCTATACATTCGGATTCAAAATTCCATCGACTCTTACTGTATATAAGGCCTAATTTTACTCTGTAAAATAGCAGTGTGAATGAATATTGGTAGAGTGTTGAGTTACTATAACTGTAGGATGGCGATTCTGAAATACATTCATTAAAAAAAATAAAAAGAGGCCTCCTTTGATGCGGTGTGTCTACATATATGTATGTAAGGACATCAGTTGAGAGATTGATTGACAGGCAGGTAATTTTTACTGAAGTCCTTACTGCATTATATTATACTTGTCAAAACTAAACCATTGCAATTCCGAATTTAGCAAAAGAGAGAGGGAGAGATTGACAGACAGACAGACAGATAGATTGAGAATGTATTCTTTCTTGACCGAGTGATCATTTTAATACTAACTCCTTGTAAATTTCAACCGATCCTATCCACGCCCCCCGCCCCCCATCTCCCCATCTTTACAGCAAGAAGAGGATATTCAGCTTACTGGCTTTGTCCGTTTTTTGCTCATTATACAATCGAGGAGTTGATCTGGCAGGATGGGAAGAAGAGTAGGCGCAAGAGGGTCTTTGAAATCCTGCTTCTCGTTTACATGACTCGTTTGTACTAAAAACTCCTTCTTTTGCTGCCTCCCTTTTTCACGGTTTTGTGGAATTCTGGAAAAAGGGGCGGAGTTTCCTTCGGGGAACGATGAGGAGGTCGTTGCTATCGGCTGGTCTCTCTCTCTCTCTCTCTCTCTCTCTCTCTCTCTCTCTCTCTCTCTCTCTCTCTCTCTCACACACACACACACACACACACACACACACACACACACATATATATATATATATATATATATATATATATATATATATATATATATATATATATATATATATATATATATATATATATATATATATATGCCGATCAAGATTTTACATTGCTCGCTTAGGACGGGTAGCATTTAAAGGAATCAACTTGAGCCTCTTAATAGGTTTTTATGAGCATTGGTTTGGCATTTCGCTTTTTCAGCAACCGACATTGTAAAGTTTTATGGTCTGGCGCTGTTAATTAGCTGATAAAAAGCTTGAACATCATTTTCCATTGGTATATCCAGGAATACAATTGAATATGTATTGCCGAGAATGGTAATGCGAACACTTATCATCAAGAAAACACCGAATTTTAAAGAAGCGTTCAGGAAAGATGAATATCAGTGCTTTAGGGTACATTTCATTCTAAAGAATCCATTTTTGTTATATAAAACAGTGATACGTACTTCAAGGGAATTCCTTAAAAAATCTTTTATAAAGGGTAGATATGTATCCCTGAGGTGAAATTTTAATTTTTCATTCATAAGAATCTCTGTAGAAAGATAGTGCCCTCGAGGGAAAGCTTATATTTAAAAACATTTCATGAGGAAGTGCGTATGTGTATCCTCAAGATGGTACTTTAGCAAAGGCAGGCACGTATTCACAAGGATGCTGTGGAACACATTTATGTGTTTTGTTATTAAAAAAATATCCTTCAGGAAATGTCGACACGTATCCTGGAGACGATAATCGATTCAGAGGGATCTTTTAGGGAAAGAGACGTGTACCCATAAATGGGAAGAGTTGTGTAATGAGATGGTCTTTTACCGCATAATTAGCGTTAAGGAGTAAATGTAGCCCAAGGAAAACAATTATATACTGTTAAAGACATTTTTTTCATTTTTCCCCCTCAAGAGAATTGTATTCTTGTTGGTAGCTCAGAGAAAAATGTCATCAGCTACTGTGGCGGCGTGGCAGCGAACTGGCTGAGTGGCAGTTTAACATCGCACATTCTTGCATCTTTTTTTTTTTTTATTTCAGAACTTGGCATTCTTAATATTCATTTTCCTACTTTTTTGTATAACATATTGGGTTGGCCATTAGTGTAGTTTGTTTTTATTTATATGCCTTCTTCTTTGTCTCCTTTGTGTTTTTCACTGGATATCCTAAAGATGTAACATTGCAGAAATCTGATCAGTCTTATACATGGGCAGTATATTATTGGTGTGAAGAATCTCTGGATTAATGTCGAAAGAAGCAGTATTTTTTCCTCGCGGTTTCTAGTTTGGAAAACGAAGTAACATGGGATCCACATTTTTTCTTCTCAGCGTTTATGTAATCGTTTCCGATGCTGGTCTCTTATCTCCTAGGGGAACAGATGCATTGACGTCATTCTTCGCTCTATGAGAATGAACCGGATTCTCTCTCTCTCTCTCTCTCTCTCTCTCTCTCTCTCTCGTGTAGGTTCTTTCCGTGAGCAGATAAATGAAGAAACCTTTCTTTCTCAGTGTTTTCGCTTGTTTTCCTTTTACGATAAAGAAGGATTACAAAAGCGTAATTGTAATACCCACCGCAATCCTCTTTTCGGATTAGATAAAACTTCATCACAGCAGGTGCATCTTACTCCTGTACGTTGCCAGCTCATTAATACATTTGTGTTTGTGTTTGGATGAGTAAGGGGCCAAAATATAGCACATTAAGCAGTTTCTCTTAATTTGCTTTATTTCATCATTGGAAATCTCTGCTCTTAACTATATCGTATTCGCTTAAATAACCGTTTATCTTTTGCCATAGTTGTAAATATTTAAAAGCATCTTTGTCCTTAAACATATAAAGTTTATGTTCTGTTGTATTTGATTGTATTTCAGAGTTGTAGTTGTTCTCATGACCAATTTACTGTGAAACATTTTGTTACTTTAGTTGACCTTCCGAGTGAGAAGCGGCGGTTGCTATCCATTGGTTGAGTTTAGTTATTTCTCGGTATGAAGGCTGGTATCCTATTATAGTGGAGAGGGGGTCTGGGGGCCTGGTTGGGGGGATATTATCCTGTCTTTTTATATGATCATGAACTTCAGGTACAACGCAACCAATTAGCCGACCTTGTATAAAATGTTTTGCGCCGTAAGAAATTCCCATTCCTCATTTCGCGGATCTTTTCCGAGGTCATCGTCGGCGGTTTTCTTTTTGACTTTCTCTCTTTTATTTTCCTTCTGGCAAACAGGTTCGCTCCGTATGGCTGTGTACCGTGCCGAGCCAGACCATTTTTGTGCAATAAACTGCCTGGGATTTAATTACCTTCTTCCAACACGGTAGCCTAATTGTTGTGCCCCGGGCCCCCAACCGCGTTGACACGGGCCCGCCTTGCTCACCAGCCTTGCCTCTCTCTCTCTCTCTCTCTCTCTCTCTCTCTCTCTCTCTCTCTCTCTCTCTCTCTTCCTCTTTGTGTGTATGTATGTGTGCGTGTTCCTTGCAGATTACTGAAAGTTTCTGTATGAAAAAACGTAATAATATCCATGTTCTCAGTTAAGGGCTTGGACTTGTATAGGATCTAATTCTTAATCAGAGTGATATAAAATGAATTTAGGAGAGTCAGAATTTAGAAAAGTTCGGGCTGTGCCATTTTCCTTTGTCTTATAAGAAAAATTATTGTATTTGTGTGTGTGTGTTTTTTTATTCGTACATTCTCTCCTCTCTCCTGAGATCGACAGCTTAGTAAGAAAATCTTTCTTGTGTTTTGAAACAAGTAATGTTTTTCATGTGGTCTCGCGTCTTGCCCTCATTTGTGATTTTAATTCTCAAAAAAATTTTTTTTTTTAAATTAACCTCTTGCAAACTACGGTATTACTAAGGTTACTGAAACATGATGATAACGCTTGACCATTTGCCGACAGTATTCCCTTATCCTTTTTAATGAAGGCGGTAATTAGAGAAGTGGGTAGAGTAATTACCAGAGCTCCAATGCCTGCTTGGTAAGGGCAAAGGCTACCCAAGATTTAAAACTCTAATTTTCCTTGTCTTCAGCCATTTGCTTCAAGGCATGAACACCAAATGAGGCGGGTCCGATGAAGCTCTTATTTTAAATAATGTAAAATATATCCTAAATATAAGAGGGATCTTGTTTCTTCTGTACCAAGGGCAAGGTTTTAGATTAGCGTCACAGGTTGATATATAATACTGTGTGTTTGTGCGTTTGCAATGGCGAGCGCCCTTGCAGACAGTAGGCCTAGTATGTAACAGCATATAGTGGGTAATATTTAATCCTCCTCCTACATCATAAAGCGACTACTGACAGAAGTACATTATGACATCATTTTTCTTTTTTATGAACGCCCAGTAGGCGGGTAGCCTAATATCCTCACTAGGCCTTGCCTAAAGGGTGAAAAACAAGAAACAAAGAAAAAGTATTGGGTACCCGGTGGTTGAAAGAAGCATTAGCCTAGGTACTTGATGCGTTCACCCAGTGAATGACATCAGTATCACCTGTGAAACTTATTTTTCCTTCGTTCGCATATTCCCCTTTCCTATAAATTCAAAAGATGGCTATGGGGAAAGTGAATTTGAAACTTATGTGTATTTGATAGGGATTGGCTCTATTTAGTTGATAAAGTCAGCTTTAACCTCAGTTGCTTTGGGATACTGGATTCTTAATAAACGAAGTAGAAACACAGTAGGCCTGCTAGTCTTAATTATATCCATTTGCGTAACAGCATTCCTACCTCTGTAACATATTTGATTAATTTTATCGCGTCAACCTTAATGGAATGAGGCAGATTAAGATTATATACGGTACATAATGAACAGACGCAATGTCGCTGTCATTATCTGCCGAAAGTCTATAGGATCCTAATTGAGCCTAGGAGGTAGCCCACTGAATTTCTGGGGGTCCTTCTCCGCTATTGAGAAGTTTTATTTCCTCCACATGTTATTGCAGTTGATGGTACGAAAATTCTGGAAATATAAAAGTAAACTACGTTTTGATGTGACAATGTTTGTATGAGCATGGAACTTGATGTTTTACTGAATGACTTAGAGAACGCAGCCAGTGCCCTGGTAAATTTAATTACATCCTTCGTAACTTAAAAATTTGTTTATTTTTCCTACCTATCGGATTACAGTTTTAGAATCAAGTTGTCGATTACACATACTTTATATTGATTACCTCATCATATATTTGTGCTGTAATTATATTTAGTGACTCTAGAAGCGCCTTAGAAGCCATTCAAAGTTACAAACCAAAAAATAACATTGTACAGCAAAATAAATTATTACCCCGTAACTTGTATAGTATGGGAAAAGTATAGAATTATGTTGGATCCTTGCCCATGTAGGGATTAAGGGAAATGAAGAAGCTGATAAAGCAGCTAAAAATAGGAATTATAAATAAATGGCAAAATAAATGGATTGAAGAACCTGAAAATAATAAGTTGGAGCAAATGAAAACTGGTGTTAGAAAATGGAGTTCATCATACCAAAGAAAGAGACATGCGCATGTAATTCTGACACGTCTCCGAATAGGCCATACCCGCCTGACTCATGGACACTTTATCAGCAGTCCACATGACCGTGCTCCCAAATGCTCAGAATGCAAAGTGATAGTAACAATTAAACATGTTTTATGTGAATGTCCAAAACATAACCAACATCTGTTATCAACTTTAGGAAAAAGGTCGATTGGTGAAATTTTGTCAGATTCTGCAACATTTTCAGTTGTCCCAGTTTTAATATTCATGAAGAAATGGAAATTAATTATTAAAAGAAAGTAATTTATGAAAATACAAAAGCCCACCGGGTGATTATTAAAAAATGCGAATTTTAAAGATATTAACTTGTTCTCTGAGTTTTATTTTATTTTTTTATTGTGCAGATGGAAACGTGAATAAAGGTATTTAATGTGTGCGTGTATTCTAGCGTGGAAGCATATGCCTTTTTGCATATTTGTTTTTAAAATTCCATTTTTCATTCATCATTTAGTCCCAGTGCTTGGCCTATGGCCTAGACCTGGTACTCCATTTCATTTTAATCCTTCGGGCCAGCCCTATGAGAGCCGTTAATCAGCCCAGTGGTCTGGTTAAACTGTTGTAATAATAAAAATGTGCTGTAATAATCACAATCAGTATCTCCGTTACGGTGGTATCTGCGTCCTACCGGTGGCCTTAAGTGAGACAAAATAGAGCCATTCACCCGCTGTCCCTGAATGAGGGAGGGATGCTGCCCTTGTAGCTCAGCAGGATAAAGGGAGCAAGAGAAAATTATGCACAGCAGTGGAATCTGGAATGTAGCAGACTCATTTGCTGATCTTTGTTACCGCTTTAATACCCTTATTGGTGATGATCACAGCTGATTTGTATTAGCTGAAGTACTTTGATCATGGGAGATATGTCTGTTGGGTTATCTTTGTGAATTACTTTCGCTGAAGTTGATCTCGTTTTACCAATGTTAGCATATTCTCTGTATCCTCTGCGTCCTGGCAAGAGAATGTTAGGTCGTTTACCTTTTGTTCATGACTCTTGGCTAGTCTGTTTTTTACATATGCGGGAGGTGATGTTTTCTCTGTGCTTGTATTTCGTTCTTTCGTTTTGTAAGCTTGTTAATTCTCTGAAATTAGTATAGAAAACAAACATCTGATTTCATAAAAATTTTTAGGAAGGTTTCATGGGCGTTAGATTTTAATGGTGAACGGGATACCAAAATCTTAGTGTGTAAACCTTGGGGAATGTGCGACCGTCACAAGCAGTTTAATGAAATTCATCGAAAGATTTTGCAGCTCCGTAAAAAAGGCAGATCATTGCATTTGATCCCAAATCAGTTTCAAACGTTGTGACTTACAATATTTTCGACACTTTATTAGGTGCGTACTTTGGTAAGTCTAATTGTGTTTATCATTTCGCAAAGCACCGATTCCTTTTGTTTTGTGTATGAGAAGTCTTTGGTTGGCTAAGGTATGAGCTGTACAAAGTGCCGAAAGTTTTATGAAATTTGTTTTGCCCTGACTCTTTGCATTTATTTTATAAATTTTTTTTTATTGCTGTTAATCCATAAAATGATTTTATTTAATATAGCATCGAATATGATTCCTTGTTCATGCTTCATCCGTGCACAAACTTCCCATCGCTTGTCACTTTTTGTTTGTTTGTATATCCCCCTTGTAGATATCATGGTCCATAATAGGTTTAGTTAGATGTGACCTGAGGCTCGATTATGACTTATTTTAATGAGTTAGTAGTTGTATAGTCACGTGTGATTACATCTCGACTGTTGTCTGTGATAACAACTATGAAATAAATAAATAAATAAATATATATATATATATATATATATATATATATATATATATATATATTTTCATAAATTCATATAATAGACCAGTACAACTGATTATAGAGCGTCTTGGGGTTTCCAGCTGTTCAGACATTATATATAT
The DNA here is from genome assembly GCF_040412425.1 of Macrobrachium rosenbergii. NCBI lineage: Eukaryota > Metazoa > Arthropoda > Malacostraca > Decapoda > Palaemonidae > Macrobrachium > Macrobrachium rosenbergii. Next base: position 23,677,688 of record NC_089750.1, read on the forward strand.
CCTGACAGCTTTCATGGAACCACTTCTATTTTTATATGTATCAGATGTTACTTATCGGATTCATCAGCGCATAGCCTCTCGTGGCCAGCCTCGCACTTTAGAAGTAGTAATGTTTCAGGTATTATCCTTAAATAGGTACTGTGGTACGTCATGATGTTTAATCCTTTAAAAAACCTAAATGGTATAAGTAGGTTAGCACTTCCTAGGGTATATAGGAAGAGTGATATCTTCAGTGACTAATTTCATCTTGAGAATACTGCGTTATCGTTGGTAAATCATGTTGTATATATATATATATATATATATATATATATATATATATATATATATATATATATATATATATATATATATATATATGATTACACACTTATATGTCTCTGACTGAATTTCTTTAGCGCAATTAATTATGGCTTTTAGTTCGACCCACAGCGTCATCGTTAATTATGCAAAATGTATGGCTTTGCACATCCTTTATGTTTCGTCTGTTTCTTTCAATTTGTTTTTATTTCAAGGTCGTGTTAAATTGAAGTACTAAGGTTTGGTTTCCCTCTTCGTTGCTTTTCTAGTTACGGAGTTGTTGAGAATTATGTGTAGAAGTCGATAACAAGACATACTTACAACTTTGTTGTTCCTCTTCGTGGAGAACCATTAACATGGTCATTTAGGACAATTTTCAGGTTCTTTTGAATTGATGCCATCTGCTTTAGTCGAGAGTTTGAGGACGACTTTAAAAAATCATAAGAATTTTCTCTTGAAGCTTACCGAAACATCCGAGAACTTCTGAGAATTTAAACAATTCTCAACTGTCCAAGATCGTCTGCATTTTTTTACGTCTGACAGCACAGTAAATTGTGGCAGTCATTCCAATGTCCTTGTGGATCTCGTTACTGGTCTCTGGCGATAGGTGGTTGCTCTGACACCTCCTTGTCTCGATGCTTGTGGATAAAGCAGATATCTTGTTCCCTTGCTTGCCCTTGGCGGGCTGGCTTGCATGCTCTGGTTAGGGTCAAAGAACTCCCTTGCATAGAAGAATGGTCTTTTAATGACCCTGTATTCTAACACGGTTTCTGTGCGGTGTGTCTTTAGGCTTCATAAATTGAACCGAACCGCTGTGCTTTTGTTTTGATAATGCTATGTGTTGTTGATGGTGTTCCGTTCATCCTGTCATTGTTATTTGAGCACCATATTCATATTCTGCATTTTGAAATGTTAATTTTCAGTCATATCAGAGTATTCTCTCTCTCTCTCTCTCTCTCTCTCTCTCTCTCTCTCTCTCTCTCTTCTATATATATATATATATATATATATATATATATATATATATATATATATATGTATGACCATGTTCATCACTCATCTCTTTCCTGTACTTTATCTTCCACAAATCTCCACTCATCTCTACTCTGTCTTCGTATAGTTCTCGTCCAAGATGATCTGAGTCATCCAACTCTTTTGGGACCCACAGGAGCCCAGCTGACACATTATCTGATCCAGATATGGGACTAAGGTAATTTCTAACATTGTCCTGCCATCTGACTCCCAGTATTATTATTGCTTTATTCTGGAGTCGACAAAATCTTCCCCAAGATGTAGTTTCATTGTCAAATCATTATTCATGACCGTATAGCAAAACAGGTAATACTACGCACACACACACACACGCATAAATGTGTGTATATATATATATATATATATATATATATATATATATATATATATATATATAGAAGAGACATATATATATATATATATATATATATATATATATATATATATATATAGAAGAAGAGACCATTCATTCTAGAGCTAAGCTCTTCCGGTACGAGGCGGTTACAACTAGCAATTTTGTCTTGTTATTTTTAAACTGAGACGAGATCATTTCTCTATTCTGTACGCGAATAAATCGAACATTTAATTTTGTGTCCCTCAGCCCCAGCGAAATACTGTAGGTTCATTGAAGCGAGTCCAGGGAAAGGACCTGTCACACTGTGTGATGATTGACGAAGGCAATTACATGCTGAAACACGATCGGTTTACACGAGATTTTGCTGATGGGATGCCGTTTCGAAAATCATTCATGCACTTTAATGAATCGACAGGCGTTAACGTACGTACCTCAATACAGATACTCGTATACATTATACATTTAATATATTTAACATTTAATGCTGATGGATGACAAAGAAATTTGGATAACATACAACTTCTTGCGCCCATCCTGACATGCGTAGGATATTTTATGAGGGTTTTGTGGCTGTTTGTAGACACAGTACGAAATCAAACCTATACGAATTCTCGGTAGTAATAGTGAAGCTTTTTTGTTTACAGGCCCATATATATTGATGTGGAGATATTTTTGTCATCAGAATCCCATTGCTTTGTTTGTGAACTGTCGGAACATCCATCTATCGGTCTTTTAGGTTTTGCTTTCATTCCCTTCATTTTTTATTCTTTCGGTTAAGATGGGTAGGGTTAACTTCACTTCTTTCCTATGAAAAGAAGTAAAGTAATATTCCTCAATTACAACTTGATATTATTAACAATATATAGTTTATCCGCAGTTGTCTGGTGCGTCTGTCTAGCCAGAGTGGCGCCGATAACTCGGTGTTCCTTCTCCTACTTCCCAGCCCTCCTGAACACCACCCAGGGCATACCTCCAACCACTCCAAGCCCAGCATCCTCCTATATTCTTGAGGTACCTGTCTGTACTTGAAGTAGCAGCCGCATCTCTACCTCCTCAATCCTCATCTTCACTTCTTCGTTCTTACTTTCGGTTGAACTTGTGTTTTCTTTGTCGGTTTGTCTTTGTTTTTGTCTGTGCTTCTCTGGTTACATGACTGGTAGAGATCCATAAAGTATGTGATGCATTTTATTAGCTCAGTACTTTATGTTTTTATGTGTTAGTCATTTCATTCGATTGAAAGAAGACTCGTTGTTGTTGCAGTTCGCTTGTTTACTTTTTCGATATGTTTATGTTGGTTGTATAATTAAACTACAGCCTAGCCTTTTTGAAATTTCACCTCAAATTTCAAACACACATCAGTATTTTATACTATATTTATATAAAAAAAAATATACTCTTTCAGGCGAAGATCTTGACCGTTTCGTACAGAATCGTCTTAACTTCGAAACAAGTCAAGTTCTATTTACGTATTTACAGCAATTAACATCCCAGTCACCGCGAATACACCCTTCCTTGGTGAAGAAAGATTCGGTGTGGGTTTGGGTGATGGCATTTCCGTAAGCTTCGCAGGTGTTGATAGGAAACGACTCTCCGAATTTTTTAGCTCATGATTTAAATGTAGATATGTAAGAGACTTGTTTATTATTTTTAATCTTTTTTGGCTTGTTTTGTTTATAGATGTATTTTGGGTTAGTTTATCTTCTACCGACAGCAAAATAAGGTCCCGGATACATTGGATCCTTCCCCTTGTGTTTCTGGAATTCATACTCATTTGACTTCTGTGATTTATTTATGAACATTCCATACGAGTTCGTTTCGCTGTATGCAAACATTAAAATGATATTACGTGGGACGTTTGCACTTTTATCTTCATATAAATATATGTTTATGAAAAATCTGACTTATGAAAAATACTTGAAAGATTGTATTAAAATTTCTACGATATCTGCTTTCCTTGATAAAATGAAATATTGATAAAGAAATCGGGACCCAATAAACGAGTTTGCTTCAGCTGTCGAAGCCACACTCAAGGTTCAAAGAACGAATAAGGTCCTCTCGCTTTCTTTTGCTAACGACGCAAGAGCTACGTCCGTTCGAACAGTTTCGTCATATGTATGAAGTTGCTGAATGACTTGTAGCACTTGCTTGAAATATTAGGTTGCAATATTTTGCACAAACTTTCATTTTTTTTGTTATTGACTTTTGATCCAAATTGTTAACCATTAACGCTTTGCGCTTTGTTGTGTGTCCACACAACTTTGTCATCGTATAGATTTTCAGTATCCAGTCTATCTACGCCAAAGGCACCCCGTAAGGGTAGTTGATGCCGTCAATTCGCTTCACGTGGTGCACTGTAGTCATTACAGCGTCCCTTTGTCGCCTGGCTGCATCCACTTTTTAGCCTTTTACTTTATTCCACTCTTGCTTCCTTTCTTCAACCTACTGTCCGACATCTCCAACTGAGACTTCTTAGTGCCCCTGTGGGGTTGTCTCCAAGTTCCAGTTGGATGTCTTTGTCCTTCATTTCCTTTGTTTTATGGATCTCTTTATCCGGCTGCCCAAGTACTCCGACTTCCTCTTTTTGCCGTCATAAGCTCTTAAGAGCTGAGAGTGTCCCAGTGCTTGGCTTGACAGACAAAATTTCACGAATTAAATTAATTCACCAGGAAAGGTGTTCATCGTGCGTACTCACTACAAGCCGTGCCCACTGTAACCGTTGTCATTTTATAAAATTTAAGATCAGTGGCTTTTTTTTCGCCCTCCAGCTTAGTAAAACCTTTTTGTGATAGTATGTCACTGACAGATGCTGCATTTTTTGAGGGTGAGTAAGAACTTGGACCAGGAATCTAGGCCGAAAAATTCGTTTGTTTCTACGGGTGGGATACCTCCCGACACTCCAGTTCCCACTCATTTATAATGTGAATTTTAAAGTTCACTAAAATGGGAGATGAAATATTATCGAAACTAAACACAGAAGAAATTAAAGTGTGTTCACTTTCTCTGTGTTCTTATTAATATACAAGAATGTTATTTACACACTCCATTTTTAAATATGCTATTCATATAGAGCACACCGCTGTAATTCAGAGCGATAATCACCAGGTTGCTCTAGACTCAGTGGGAAGTCATTTAATTTTTAAGGTAAAAATAACTTTCCGTGAGGAATACAGTAGTATTTTTTTTTTTAGCTTAGTATTACTGATAATTGTTTCTGCTTGCCAGTTATCTTTCATTTCATTTGCTATAGGTTTTCAAAGCTCTACATTGAAAATGTCGGGGAACAGCGTATGTAGTTTGTATCAGCTTAGTGTTAAAATATATTAAAAAATGTTATATGTGAATCTCAAATTCTGTTTCAGCGATTGTTGTTTTTGATAGAGAAATGAAGTGATGGTCCTTTTGGATGGACATCGCATTTGACATTTATAATGATGTCTGATAAACCAACCTGAGTTTTGTTGAGACAGTTGGTGTCCACACTGGTCTTTGATATAGATGTCCCATGAATTATTACATCTCACCGAACTTTTCAATTGCCTTTCTTTTCAGCAAATATCCCAGATGTCCCTAAGTTGAGTGCTTCATATTGCTGGATCTCTGGATGTCTTAATTTTGGAAGGACTTTAAGCTGCTGTCTACGGTACTGTTATGCCTTGCATTCTCACTTCGTTTTCAAGGTATATAGCAGCAGGTGTCCAGACCCTGATTCCTGCACATTCTCTCGACTCTAGAATTACCTTCCTTTATGAAGAAAGTCACAGTTTATGTACACTAGGTGTTTTGCTGACCCTTCAACTGATTTCTTTTTCAAAGAGACGTCACGCTTGATGTCCACCACTTGTTTGACCCATGATCTGTCTTAACTTTGGTCGGTTATCACAGATAATGTGAACACACTGCCTCGCCGCGTCTTGTGACGTAAGGGTTATTTTTCTGCACGTCGGCTGTGGACGGACATTGCAGCCGATGTCCACAAGTTGGTGTCTTGTGGCTTCACCAGACCCATGTTAACAAGCTCCTTGAGCCGCTCGAGAGAGTGCCTGGCGTTGTCTTGTATCGACGGGCATTGTAAGTGCTTTTATATGGCCATAAAATGGTACTTTGGTGCTCCTCGGGCTTTTTTTAGTAGCCGATTCTTTTCTATTTTAAGCGAATTAAATGTCTTTTGATAAATATTTCGATAGCCTCTGTTTTTTCATAGATGAGAATGCCGAGTCAGTTGTATTTATAGCAGTCTTTTTCTCTACTTTTCTAACTTTTGCTCCGTATTGATATTATTTCATAAAAATTTTAATGTCACACTGCTCTGCCGTTAATCTTACTTTAAAACCATCATATTTTACAGGCACCAGTTCTTGAATGCTGTGCTTTGTGAAATGTTATTTTAGGGCGAATAATATCCCTTCCAGTTAAAGCTTACTCAGAAGGATTGTAACGAACATTAAAACACTCCTCTCTCTCTCTCTCTCTCTCTCTCTCTCTCTCTCTCTCTCTCTCTCTCTCTCTCTCTCTCTCTCTCTCTCCATTAACATTCCAGTTCCTGTTCAGTTCACCTCACCTTTCATGCTGCATTGTATTACAAGTCTCAGTGGCCTTTTTGGACTTTTTATGACCTCTTCATGCCTCTTGTTTATTGTTTGTTTATTTTCCAGCGCTTGAAGTTTTTATGGGAGTCGATTGATGACCATCGACTCGACTCATTTTTATGATCTTCCGCCTTCCCGGTCTAATAGAACGAGGCAGCTTTTATCAGTTTGTTCTCATTGATTTTGTTTATTATTTTGCACATTGGGTTATTGATTTATAGATTTTTATATTTTTGCTTGATTTTATGGTCTTAAATTGCACTCATATGTTATTAACTTGTAAGCGATGATCAATTTTAAAGTGTGCGGCTTTCATGCTTTTGTTCTTTAAATACGATGTTTATCCGTGATTTATTAGAGCAATCGTAGTAACATACAGAACTTCATATTCGCAAACCAAAGCTTATAAAGCTTAAGAGTTTCATGGGAATGCATAATAACATTTTATGTGGTCGATGATAAACTGATTTTGATTAAAACGTACATAAGTCAAACCTGTCGCATACCTGATGAATTCAGTCAAGATCAGTTCACCGAGGAATTACTTTCTTACAAATTCAACATCATAAAGAAGTTTAAACAGCCCTGCAAAAAGCTAAACTAAGTTTGCATTAAGCTTTTCAATTTTTTTTAATAATTAGATAAAATTTTGCTTAAATTGTCCTTCGAAGGTCCAATTTCCGCTGATTCTGTCGGAAAATAATTCAGTTCTCTCAGACATTGTTGCAAGGTTAATCGACGTTGCTTGTGCCTACCACTTGATGTCCTTTTAGAAACTGTTCTGCTTTCCAAGTAAAGAAATGGCGTGTAGTACTGTCACGTGTTCTGACCTTTTTGCAGTTTATTTTATAGTGAGAGGATTTTACTTTCTTTAGCAGCAGAGCTTTTCAGAGGAAACTGCGGTAACAAGATCCTCCCTGAAAGTCAGGCATACCATGCAGGAAAGATTTTATTAACGCTCGAATGTATGAAGCTCAAGAAAGTAGAAAGATGTCCAAAGGAGAATGTTAGGAAGGATTACTTAAGTGGAGAAATGATGCGTTTTTATGTTTAATTCACACCGTGAATGTATATGGTCCTATGCGTGCTTTTTTAGCAGAAAAAAAGTCTTTCAGTGGCGGTGATTATGATAATGCATAACACATGTCGGTTGTCCATTCATTCTCTTGGTTAATGGATGAAGATTGAAACCTATGAGCAAAAACTTTCAAGACGTCCATTCCTTTTCAGCAATTTTTACAGAAGCCTCACCGTATAATACATATAACGTACTAGTTTCCGTGGGTCATGTGTGCTATGTTCAGCACCTCCTACACACGTACGTTTAAGTGTGTGTGTGTGTGCGTAGGTATATACTGTGTATATATATATATATATATATATATATATATATATATATATATATATATATATATATATATATATATATATGTGTGTGTGTGTGTGTGTGTGTATTTAAATGTGTGCATAATGTAAGTACGTGTGTATAGGCTCACTGGCACATCCTCTTAGTTTGTTGGAGATTTAGTCATCAAGAAGATACTGTTCATTGAAACTGAAAACAGCATTCTGAAAAATATAATTACACCTGTGATTAAGCATCGCCAGTGTGTGCTGAGAGAGAGAGAGAGAGAGAGAGAGAGAGAGAGAGAGAGAGAGAGAGAGAAAGGGCGAATATTATTCTTTCTCTCTCTTGATTTATAACACTACTCACTCGTGGGTAATGGGACTTTATAGCATGATAATGAGCGCCAGTGCTTTGGTGATTTCATCGTGCATGGCTTATTGCAGGTGTCTGGTTTTATTGTCATTCTTTTATGCATTGTTTGCTCTTCAAAGGTTTTACAACACTAATGCGGCCCCGACCTTTTGCCTATTGTTAGTCATGTTTATTCATTGCCAGATCATTTTCGGTCCATTTAATTCCTTTGCAGATTACACAATTGGGCTCGTTTTCATTTTTCGTTCTTTATTCATCGTAACTATTTTTTAAGTGTTCAGTCACTTCGAACTGTTCTGCATATTAATTTCTTCTCTGTATTTTGTTGATATTGTATAAGTTCACTTTAAAAACGAAAATCAATAATACTAAATTTCTCTAAAATGTTGCTTACATTTGTATTTTTATGTCGTTATCTTGTATTGCAATATAGCTGCAAGATATTAATTAGTATTGTTGTACTCTAATTTGTTTTTGTCGGTGGCGACTTTTATATGTGATATTTTTTATGCTTTATTATATCGATGAATATTTTCACAAGGTAAACTTTATAATAATTTTGGTCTTATAGCTCTCTTGGAGCAGGTCATACGTATTCTCGGTCTTGTGCTATCTTTGCACTCTTGCATATATATGATGAGATCAAGCGGTCATGATTTGCAATTTTTCGAGAAGACAGGTTTTACTGTTCTCTTTATACCCCCTACTCTTTCCCTCCCTCCCTCCTCCTCTCCTCTGTCTCTTGCCGCTGGGTAAGGCAGAGGCTAAAAGTGGCGCATCGTTTTGCCGAAATCAAAGGAAAATGTTTTCTTCTTCTGTTTTAGCTTTAATATCTTAATGATTTTTGTTTATTCTTATACTGCATCTAGGTTTGTTGGCTTGTTTTTGATCCGTTTTGCGTATATCTTCATATACATTCGATTCTAGTTAGCGTTGAAATTATTTGCTTGCCTAGTTCTCCTGTTATGTTGTAGGCCTTAGTTGGAAATACGGCAGTCATACTAATTAATTGTTTGTGCGTGTCGAAATATCATGGAGTTAATGGCAGTAATTTGTCGTAATTTTTTATGCTACCTTTCAGAGGTTTTATTTTTCCTTTTTATTTTGTATTCATCCCGTTGTACTTGTTTACATGAACTGTGTTCGTCAGTGCTGTGTATTTCCTTGGATATCATTTCTGCTGGAATTTTATGTTAACCATTTTTTGTGACGACATAAAAGTAAGCGATGGATATTCCTGTATTAAAACCATGCATAGGGAAAAAAACAAAGCAAAGGGAAGCGTGAGACCTACCCCCAAATAAAGCGATGCCGCTTAGAATTATTAAAGGGGAAACAAGAAGGAAAGGGAAGGAAAACGAAAGCAGAAGAGAGTTCCAAAGGTTAGCCTTATGGGGAAAGGATACCACCTCACCATAATTCGACTAGGGTTGCCTGTGGGTTCTTCATCATTTTTAGCTCTACATTCCTTGTCTCTGTGTGCTTATTGAATTTTCATGTACTTGAAATAAAGGTTTGCATTATTATCAAACGCATCAAGCTGGAAATCTGTGCTGGAGTCGCATTGGTCTTTCGCAGAAGTTCCATTATTCTCTTACCTTGGAATTCATCTTATGCTGTTAATGTCGTAGGACCTCGTTTTGAGTCGTCCATTTAAGAACAACCAGCTGATAATGACAAGAAAACTCTTTTCATATCTTAACGTTTGACGCTTGGTTGTTACGATGGTTTTGCTTTGGTATGTGGCGTTTATGGGCACATGAATATGTTTAAGGTTCTCTTGAGAGCTAAGTGTGTTGGAAATAGTTTTTGTTTTGCATTTTGTTTTATACTCTCTCTCTCTCTCTCTCTCTCTCTCTCTCTCTCTCTCTCTCTCTCTCTCTCTCTCTCTCTCTCCTTATACATGTAGAGTATTAGCAAAACATGTCCCTTAGAAGGGATGGCTGTATAGTTACCGCTATTATCCCTTGTCTACTCTGCTCACTGAAGTAGATATGCTTTTTTGCATTGTATTCTATTTTTTACAGTACCTATTTAGGTAAAGGTCTTTTTTGTTAACCTAGATACCAAAAGGGACAGCTGTTGAAGAGGGTATTTTCATTTGAAGTAAGCGCAAGTAGCAGCCTTTTTGGCTGGAGGGAAAGCAAATCCGATTCTAATGATATGTTTGGATCTGGTTTGTGGTAAATCTACTCCAAGCACTCCTGATTAGGGACTGCATGCTTGAGGGTCATTATATGCAGAGTATTATCTTCCCAGACGATGTGCCCTGGGCACCTTCGCTACGGATAGAGGAAGGGCATATGTGGTACGAGCTACTCCTGTCTCGTGGAGGGATAGGTACGGTTTGGGTCGTCTTGGGCATAGATGGCATGATGTTCCTGGAGGTGGGGTGGGGCTGGTATGGATTGGGTCACCTCCTCGTACCCACTGCCTTTCGGTATGCCAGCCATTGCCCATCCAGTGCCCATGTGAATCTCGTCTTACATTCTCCTTTTGCTCGGGAGTAGAACGCCATGCTCTGGTCATCGTCAAATTGTATGGTTCTTGAAATTTTGGCTTTGTTCAACAACAACAAAGTTATAGTGTTTGGGTTTATGCTATGTGCGGTAACTAGTGATTATCAGGATTATATTATGACATATTTGACTCAAGTTTGTAAAAATCACACCTTAAGGTTTATCCTGCAAAGTTTGATAGGAATTGTCTTGGAAGATGGTTTTGGAGTATCATTTGCTGAATGTCATATATATATATATATATATATATATATATATATATATATATATATATATATATATATATATATATATATATATATATATATATATATATATATATATATATATATATATATATATATATATATATATATATATATATATATTAAGAAACTAAAAGATATATAATATATTTAAGAAACTAAAAGAGCACAGGCCTCCGCCAGGAAAGGAAAAAAGTCATGAATTTGCATCCTTATGCTGATCTGTCTCAACATGGAGTAAACTCTTCCTTATCGCATGTGGACTCTGTCCACAAAATTTCGAGATATCTTTTGGGCTGACAAATAGCTAGGCAGGAAAACAGACACAGGTCAGTACACAACATTTGCCTATCCTTGCTGCTGAAGAAATGAAATGTGAAAACGGGTCTAAGGTATTAATTGAATACATGTCAATTATTCAGGAGGCGTGCAGGTAGAAAACTCGTTCACAAATAGCTAATTTGAAATCCACGACTAAACCAGCTCTAGTGATGAACTGTTTTCAAATATTTAAATCACGCTTTAGTTGCTTATTTTGTAAACAATATTATGCACGTGCGTGAGTATATATTTGTATTTTATATGTACGCGTAATCCCAAAATACCGAATCTATTTCTTGACTTGATATGTTTTACGAATTTTCCATTTGAAGTAAATCCGTGGTTTTGTGAATTTTCTGTGTTTTGTATTTGTTGATCCATATGCGAGGGCAGACGGGACAAGAGCCTCCATTCCCTTTATCTTGACCACGCTGGATTGAAATATTAAGAGTAGAAGCAAATGAATGCAAAAGCACTTACAGTATTCTGAATAAAAACAAGAATTGGATGTAACAATCTTAGATGTTTGAAAGGCAGCTTACTTGAATCTACAAGTACAGTTCAATCATGCATCAGATATGCCTTGGTAGAGGCAGTTGCTTGTAAGTGGGTTTCTTAGGGAGAGCAATCCTAACACGATTATTTTTAAAGTTCATATTCATAATTTACAGGTGAGTATTGCAGTCCTTAGTAACATATCTACCGTTATGGTTTATGTGTAGTATCGTTAATTTTGTGTAATTTGAGGCCGAACGGTGATTGTGTGTCACTGGTGAGTGTTGTTCCCTGATTGATGAAACGTGAATATAAATTATTTGGTTTTTCTTTTTAGTTGTTTATTTGTTTGTTTTTGAAAAATTGTCATGCCCATCTGTTTTCGATATGCTTATTTATTTGGAATCTGAGAAGTATGAATTTCCTTGTTTCAGTTTGCGTCGTGCAGAGTTTTCGTATTTGCTTCGTAAAACTAATGAAACCCGACACTGGCGTACTCGAGATTTAATGAGATACTTAACTTCTTACTTTACATATTTAACAAAGCTTTTGCTTGTATACATTTCTCTTTTTATCACTTTCATTATATAATTCTAGTCATAAGAAACTTTAAAAACTGGTTGATAAATTGAAGAATGCAAACCATTTGTGTGGATGGTTTGCACCATAAAAACGAAATGCCAGCTGTGCCTTATTTGGCGGTCGCTGAAGCTGTGCGCATTGCCTGCCAATAGCATCGATGCGGTCGTAATATATTTGGGTAATAATGAACCCAGTGTTTCCTCAGGCACACATGGCAGGCAGCACTAAGTGTTTCTTTGTTGATGATTAATAGGTGGTCGTGTAAAAGTGATCTAAATTGTACGTGGTTGTGTGTGTGTTTGTGCGTGGTTTTTTTGCTTTGTTTTTGCGTTCTTGTGTGTTCGTTCCGGTTGCGTGTTACAGTGAAAGGGGCAGGCACCATTCAGCTTTGAATTTATGTATTCAGTAATGATTACAAATGGGCACATATTATTTTCATGGAGATGGGTATTAATGCGTATATTTAGTGATGGAGGGAATAGTGACATTACTCAAACATCTTTTTGTGAAGAGAAAGTCAAAATATAAAGAATTGGCAGACATGAACGCAACCTCATGCATGAATGGACATATGGATGGGTATTAGAGTAAGAAATTGCTGTATGCTATTGAAAAAGAATATTCCCGGAAGTATAATTTGTCAGGAAACATACGAATAATCAGAGGTAATTGTAAACAGATATTGCCAGGCATAAAGTCTGCTGGAATTAACACCAGATGCTATTAGTGCATCATCACTTTTCTATTTTCCTGGACACAAGACATAAGTATTTCTCGATCCAAAAGAAGGGAACTATAAGAAGTGTCGGTGAATTTTTTTAAAGAATAACAGCACCATAGGTAGGATTTCAGCCTATTTGTCTTAGCTGCAATAGTCCAACGTCAGATCATACTAGCTTGCATATTGTAAGTGAAATTTCATCTTGGATATTGTACATATGACGTCACGAAAATTTGCATCTATTTAGGGAAGAAACTTTTGATAAATTTTATATCAGATCCTTCACCTGATTGCGATAAACATCACAACTTACCTTACTGATTTCCCTTATGCATACATGGGTGGTAGTGTGTTTGCATTGTTTTTGCTAACTTTCCAATTTAGGAAAGTCGCTGTTCTCGTCGATGTAGTTTTTATAAAATCTTAAATAAATGTACCATATTTTAGTCTTCATACCAGAAGCTTATATCAAGAGAGAGAGAGAGAGAGAGAGAGAATGTGGATATGTTATTACCATATTGAAATAGACGCCGACGTTTAGAAATGTCCGTTTGAATCTTCCCTGACTTTTATTGAGTGTTAAACCCAACACCCGACCTGGGAGACTTTAAATCATCTTCATTCCTTCCCGAGACTCAAAGGCGGATTTAAGCTGCCACGGGAGATTTAAACCTGGAAGGCATTACACATATTTCGTGCGGCTGATCTAAACATTCTAAATCCTCTTAGAGGAAGGGGGCAGCGCCCTCTCTCTCTCTCTCTCTCTCTCTCTCTCTCTCTCTCTCTCTCTCTCTCTCTCTCTCTCTACCACACCCTTATGCTGTTCAAGGCGATTTGGGGGATTCAGAGTGATGATGGAGGCTGACATCGATGAAGATGTTGTTTATTTTTATCCTGTATTTATGTTATTGTTATTTGTGAGTATTTCTGTAGCTCTGCTTTAGTGCTTATTTTTTAACAATACCACGTTTTCACTATAGACGTTACTTTTACAATTTTTTTGTTTTTTCCTTTCCTACGAATTATGCCAGTGCCCCTTTTGTACTCGGCATTCATCTGTTTTTTATTTAACGGAATATCCTTGATGTCTGTTTGGCGTCTTTCTTTGTGGATAAGGTAGATTATTATTTTATTATTTTCATTTTTCATTCTGATTATTCCTTTTACGAGGTTTTATCGGTAAATGAAATTGCATTGGGTGTGACTGACATAAAAAACCTGTTTTGTGGGGAAAAAAATGCAAGAAATGTTATAATTCTGTTGGTGTTTGCGTGTCTGTCATTTTGCACGTTGAGCTGGATGCTCGTGTTACATATCACTGCCTAAATCCTTTAGTGAAATTCACATCGGTAATATCTTTTGGATTTTCATTTACTAAAATTGCCGGGTATTCTAACCCATACTGAATCAGAGCCTTCTAGTGATTGATTTTTTTTTTTTTTTATTGTAGCGAGCAGCACACTGTGTAAACAACGAATAAATAACAATTATTTCTGAACACTTTCCAAAGAATATCCTCAAATGGCAGACCTATCCTTATGATGTAGAGCATCTGCGGCGCGAGGGTCGGTGTAGGGGCCTGAGGGTAAGGGTGAGAGGGCGGGCGTGGTAGGTGTGGGCGGAATAGTTATCGAATCCTTCAGTAACGGCGTTAGGCTTAAGCGAGTCTTCCCTGTGTCCTTATGTGTATGCAAATGATTGCTTTTAACTAACGCCAGCGTCTTTTATTTAAGATTCGACGAGGGTTCTATTTCATATTAATTTTTTTTCTTTCTTCTTTCTAGGTATGTCGCGTCGAAAGCCCGATTTAGATGTACTATACAGGAATTGCCTAGTAAGTCATGATTTTATTGTTTATTAAAGGAATTCTTGTAATGTTTTAAGTTATATTAGTCTAAAGGCAAACGATTTTCAAAGGTCTGAAGAAAAGTTGTGTAATAATGTCCGAGTCACAGCTCGTGTGACATCTTAAGATTTTTTCATGACAGTTTATTTAAACTTAAGAGTTTGGATGAGATTATCAAGTCTACAGAATATGGTTGAATTGTGTTATCCCAGAACTTAGTTTCATTTGCGTCCTAGAAATTGTTCTGCGTTTGTTTGAGTTTAATTAGGTGTGTTTAGAATTCATGTAATTTTACTGTTATTGCCAACAAGGTATATGGTTTTGTGCACTTGAAAACTTGTTTTAAATCCCTAAAATGTGTTCGTTTGAATGCAGTAATTCTTTGTTTATTTAGGCCGTCTAATCCATTTTGTATAGTTTTTGGTTTGTAAAAGTTATTGTTATAGAATTTTCTCCTCCCTATTTACTTATAATTATGGATTTAAGTATTCGCTTATACACTACAGTATATATATATGTGTGTGTGTGTGTGTGTGTGTATGTGCAGAAGGTCGTAATTGTAAAGTCGTCCAGCTTTTGCTAATGTACGAAGTCTTAATTATGGATAATCCATCATCTTGGGAACGGACCGGAGCATATGGTTACCTATGGCTAAGGATCATCAGCGAGCACATACCCTCAGGGCCAAACAAGCGATTAATTGACAGCGGGAAAGTGAAATATAGAAGCAAGCAGGTGCCCACTACACACGCAATAATGGGATGCAACCATACCCAGCCCGAGAATGTAAACAGAAAGTAAAACGCTGAATTTCTTTATGGCGCAGCCGAACCATTAGAGATTTTAGCCGTGAAACAGATGTTGAAAACAAAAAAATGAACTGACAGAGATTGTGATTCTGATAGTGAACGGGTATGATGTAGTGGAAATCCGCAGGGAATGGATGAGACGAGTATGTCCAGGCCCCTACTGCGTCGGTCCGTATATTATATGGGTATGTAGATGTAATGGGCGATCCGTGCCCAATGAGAAGGTAGCTTCGGAATGAAGCCCACAGGTAAGGCACCTCTAATAACCCTGCTATTAATGCTTAATCTTATAATTAAGAATGGGTTGTGCCAGTCGAGGACCGCATATTTAGGCTAATTTATACAGCTTCTTGTAGCTTCATTATACAGGAACATAGTTGTTCTGTATTTATCTTGTTTCACTTTAAACCAAACAAGTTCATACGATATGATTCAAGTTATCTTGCGTATGCGTCATTGCCAGCAAATACGTAGATTTTTTCAAGTTTATAATATAAACAGTGATCAAGTACAAAAATATGATTAAGTGATTCCGATTAATGAGTGTTTGTCAGAAAAAGGAAGATATTAATGTTTCTTTGTGTAATTATGTTTATGGTGCTTATGAGTTCTTCGTTGGGCGGGTGGGTTCCGTTCTCAGCTAGCACTCTGCTGGCCGCGAGTTCGAATCTTCGACCGGCCAATGAAGAATAAGAGGAATTTATTTCTGGTGATAGAAATTCATTTCTCGCTATAATGTGGTTCGGATTCCACAATAAACTGTAGGTCCCGTTGCTAGGTAACCAGTTTGTTCTTAGCACGTAAAATAAATCTAATCCTCGGGCCAGCTCAGTGATCTGGTTAAACTAAGGTATACTTAACTTTAACTTATGAGATAAAGTATATATCTTGGAAATTCATTACTGCGGTGCTGAAAAGAAATTTTTAAATAATTTCATTCATTTTGCAAAGGGATGTTTGTTCCTTTACTATCAAAACAACACAGTAAATATGAATATATAGGAATACAGAATAAATACTCTTGAAGAAGGGAACGCTTTAGATTACTTAGAGAGAGAGAGAGAGAGATTACGACAAGGACTGCTTCATGCACGTTTCGTAAACAAGTTTCTTTTTGGTAACCAGAAAATTAATTTAGAATAATGCTCGTTGAAAAATAACCTGCAAGTTAAATGAAGGAAATAGGAGGACAAATAAGAAAACTGACAGTAGAATCACTATGGCACAAGAAGCCACAGCCAGCCCATCGTCCGCGGACTTTGTGTTCATTAATCTAAGGTCTAGCTCCTGCATTAATCCTCTGACTTTCAGTCGTTAATAGAAAAATGTCTCACTCATAAAATTAAAGAATACATGGGCGACCGTTTAAAACGAAATGCCCTTTAATGGCAGTTTTACGAGTTCAACTATCTGTAAAGAGATCGGAAAACTGTTCAAATGATTATCTGTTCAGTGTGGAAAATTCCTTTTACATTTTTTTTATATGCTAATTTTTTCGTTTATTTATCTGTTTATTTAATTATTTCTTGGATGTTTTTGTATATTACAAATATAGTGTTTTTATCGTGCATTGATAGTTTCGTTTTTGGGTAGTTTTTTTGTGTTTTTGTCATGATTATTAATTGCTTTTATGGTTCACTCATTTAAGAATGCCGAACATTTCGTAAACTTGGGTTTCTATGTTCCTTTTGGCAGAGGCGTGGAGGAGGAGAGAGAGAAAAAGAGAGACGGTATTCCTTCCTACTTTTCATAATTGGGTCGTTTATATGCTTGTTCTCCACCGCTTACTTGGTCGTGTAACTTTTTCTTTTAAATATTTATAATATAAACCTTT